>NC_025995.2:87062573-87354781 GCF_000442705.2 Elaeis guineensis
AAAAGTAGTTCGAACTACTCAAACAAATGGATACTCCTTAGTTGACGTTTGGAGTATCATGTTCGGATAGTTTTTCAGAAAGTAACCGAAAAGACTATAAAAAGGAGGATGTCAGATGCTCCCTGAAGAAGCATGAGAGCCTTATAGCTCTCAAGGTGATCGAATTGATCGATGGAGCCGTTATATGGCTCCATCTGCGGCATCTTAAACCGACCGAAAATCAGTTCGTCAAGAATCCATTGAGAGAAAGAAAGATAGGTGCTGATGTCGAGCTCGCCGGTGGGATTCTGATTATTTATTTGGAGCTGATCTAGATGGCGATCAAGCTTTCTCAGCTTACAGTCGTATTCATCCAACCATCGTTGAGACTCATCGGGATGCTAAGAATATCTTGGGATTGAGCTTTGCCCAAAAGAATTTGACGGAGACCGCGGCCTCTTCCCCTTGTATGAAACTCATTGAGGGGAAGAAGACCGATGATCACCGAAGTCGGCATGTAAGACGTGCCAGAAATCAGGATGAGGCAAGTGTCGGATGAGTCGATGACTCATCCGATGGGAGTGTGGAGTCGAATAGCGGGATGGAGAATGGGATCGATGGCTGTGCTGGGAGAGCACGTCTCTCGGCCATCCCCTTCGGCCGCCATTGCTGCTGTTACTGCTACTGCTACTATTGTTCTACAGTTTGTTGGAGGCTGTGAACAGTCTTCGTCAGAGTCTTCACTTGCTGCACCAGGACAACAAATTGCTGTTGGTCCACTATTACCATCGGTCATGAAGCACTTGGCTTCCCGAGGGTTGTCAGAGGTGCATCATGCCGTGATGAGCGTCGGGCGAAACTCATGGAAGCGTTTTGTGCTCTCATTTTGGCCATTGTGGTTCTTGAAAGAATATTTCTTTCTTCTTCCCCTATTTAGCACATCAAACTATTACAGCCTATCTCCGATGAGATAGTTAGTGGGGAGCCGAGTTGTTGCGCCTTGGTGTTGAACGGCAGAAAACTTGCAAAATAAGTCCACTTGCTGGAAGTTGTTTGGCGAGATATCATTCGATGCTTAAGTTAGCTGGAGACAGGGAACAGTCAAAGAGAGCCAAAAATAAGAGCGAAAGCTTATAATAAGAAAACTTACTAGGTCCTCCATTACTTACCGGTATGTATAGGGTAGGTGATGTCGTTACTGTATAACTCTCATCCCTGAACGTTCAGGACGTGGGAGTTATGACATTTAGTAGGTGGTTACCTCATTAACTGCCATTAAGACCGAGTAATGGGCCACTCGTAGGCGACTATTGTGTTCTACGTTCGCATGTAGTTAATACACGTGCCGAATAATCATTGTTGATTCTGGAATGTACGGAATTCAAGTAGTTAGCATGGCATCGATGCCGAATATCACCAGTTAATTATAGGTTGCATGTTGAACCAAGTCGGTTAGATGCCGATTTGATTAGGTCCGATGTCTTTAGTCAATAGTCGAGTCCCATGGATCTTGGTCGGTCGAATGCCAGTTAGATCTAGACTCGTTGTTCCAAATCAAGTTGAATCATAATAACTCATCTGGTGTGGAAACGAGAAAAAGTCAATCATGGTGCATCTAATCGGATGGAGAGTGAGAAAAAGAGATAGTCGGCTAAGCGACGAAGATCTACCCCAACAACAATTATTATGTTATCTATTCTGAAAATGGGTGGCTCTTCTTTGTCATCGTGACATTGCCGTCTGTCGCACAGAAAAATGTCCGAACAAGTTTTTGAGATAATTGATGAGAGCCGTCCGTCTCCAAGGTGTATGATACGGTGGTTATTCATGATTTTACAGAACTTCACAGCCATCGGAACTCATTAGTCATATACATTTTTCAATAAATTTCTTTCCTTCGTCTTGTGTGGTGGTTTTTCTGAATGCCTTTAATCATTGGGTGGGGAAAGGTTGGCACACCGACTACCTGAAAAGTTCACGACTTCGGTTCTTGTTGACCAAAGAATTTTGTGAGCTCCAATGACGTAGTTTGAAGTTGGATATTTTTACGGCTGGGGCCGGCCTGGAGAGGGAGAAATTATTGCACGCACCAGGTCCAAGGGAACCGGAGCAAATCCTGGAGCATGTGCACGATGGATAGCGCACAATCGGGAATTGATGAAATATAAAGGGTAACGTGGCGTGCTATGCACCGTGGGATTTGGCGCGGTCCAATTGCACAATGGGCAGGAAATACGGAGGCCTGTAGAGGAGGTGGAAAGCCTCGAGTAGAAGCCATCCCATCCATCTTTTCAGTTTGTTTGACAAATGTGAAGGACTGAATTGCCTAATAAAAGTGTTTACTACTTCAGCTAACAGGAGTCCAAAGACACTTCAAGAAAGTGGATGCCTCCTTTCTTTCTCAACCTTTTGTGCGTGCCTAAGTGCGTACCTCCTTTCTTTCTTCTTATTCCCCAGTTCTTCCTTTTTATATTTCACACTGTAGTTGGATAGCCAATCGGTGGCTTTTTCTCTCTTGATATATGGTACCCAGTGAGGACTTTGTTTTTGATAAATATGTGATACCGTCAAACAGTATATAGTCTGGGCCCAGCTTATCTACCTATCAGGAATAAACGTGGAAAGATTAAGGGAAAAAGAGCATGGCTATCCAATGCACAGTACTTCACAAGTCCCTTTCACACGGTACATTCATGTAGTCTCCAATGCATGGTATAAACCCCACTGTGAAGATGGGAATCCTCAATGGTTGATGTTGGCTAGCCTTAAAACACAACCACAGGACTAATTCCGTAAACTCCAATTGGAGCACCAAATAAGAACGAGTGACAGGACGAGTGTGACCTTTACTTATCATTCATTCATTCATTTATCCATTTGTAGATAAATGAAAGGGCCTCCATATACGGTCAAAATGGGGCTAAATTTTGTAAATAAATTTGCTTGAGGACTTAATTTCTTTCTTCCGACCATCATAAAGAAAATTACAAAAAAAAAAAAAGAGATCAATTATGCACATAATTTTTTGGATAAAACGGATTTGATAATTAATCACCGACTAATGTAGTCATCATTTTTAGAATAATACATGGCAAACAATGCTTGCCCACCACTAATTACATTGCTATCATGATATCCATGTCTTGGCTCTTCCATATACAAACAGCCTTATTGTATATTTACACTACACTATACTACACAGAAATAGCCCAAAAACTCTCCTTGTCATTAAAAAAAAAAAAAAAAGGCCACTTATCAAGTTAAATAAAAAGAAGAAGAAAAACTCTCAACTCAAATGGAGACGCTGTTGGGCACTCCCCTGCACGTGATCCCAGGAGGCGAACTGGGAGCCAGTAATTCATACGGCAAAACCCCGGCGCCGCAGCGGTTTCTCCTCGCCGGCTCAGCATTCCTCCTCGTGATCTCCTCCTCGGCGCGCCTCACCTCCGCGGCGAAAGTATGCCACGCGTCCACCATCGCGGCATCCCCTGTCCACGTATACGAATCGCGGCGCTCCCCGAGGTACTCCTCGTCCTCCGAGTGCGTCGAGAGCGTGTCGATGACCGTCATGAAAGTCGTCGCCTGGGTCAAACTCGGGAGCGCGGAGAGAAAAAATCGGTGGGGATCGGCGAGGAAGTTGTCGTACTCGGGGTCGCCCTCGGCGGGGACGAGCCGGCGCATGAGAGGGGGCCGGTTCGGGATGTAGCCGCCGAGCGGGTACTGCCCGAAGTTGAGCGCGGCGTGCTGAGCCGACGCGAGCCAGAGGAGGGTGGTGAGCAGGGAGGCAAGGTCGGCGGGGGAGCTGAGCCGGGGCCACCAGTCGGCGCCGCTCTTGTCGGCGTGGCCCACGCGGACGGCTTCGGCGTACCAGGCTTGGAGCTCGGGGTCGGCTTGGACGACGTGGGGGTTCGGGTAGTAGGCGTGGACGTAGGTCCGGACCCAGGCCTGGAGGGCGGACCAAAGGAGGAGGCCATCGTTGGCGTAGGGGTAGTCCTCTATGAGAAGCTTTAGCCCATGGGGTTGGCTAGGGTCCTCTATTGCCATGCCTCTGTCACAAAATCAAAATAAAAATATAGGCATTTATCAGCCAATATGGACTTCGAAGATTATCATGTTGTCAAATTGTGAGATCATTTATGGTGCACTAGTTTTAAGATTATACTTGTTATACTTCTTGTATTTGAATGTCTCATTTCTTCTCTTATCGAAGATTTTGTTGAATTATTAAAAAGTACTATTGGTGGAAGATATCAGATAATTATAATTAAAAGTCAAGCATATTTTAGTCACAAATTTGAATTTTTATGCTTAATTTTGTTAGTGATATAGGTTTTTCAAATAACATTATATTTCTTGATATGATTGCCATTGGTATCGTCGTTTTCTTACAATTGCTCGTGGTTTTCTTTTTCTTTATCATAATATTTTTTTTCTTAAGACAAGAATTGCATAGTTTTTAAATATTCATACTTCTTGGACAACCTGCACATTTTTAATGGTTTTTATAATTTTATAAATTTCTATATGAAATTCACTTCTAATATGAGTGAGTCTGCTAAAGTCAAAGTTGGAGAGAATTGATAGATACTTGCCTTCTAATGAGATCGGCAGGGAGGCCCTCTCGATCGAAACGCCAGTGATCCCGATAGAAAGAGACACTCATCTCCATGCAACATGATCCAGGGGTGAAGCCAGACTCGATGACTCCACCACCACTGATGAGGATTTGGCGAGCAAGAGCATTGATCTCAAGGGTGTAACGCATATGGGGGTTGAGCAGCTTGAAGATTGGATGCATCGCGCTTAGTTGTCGATGCGCAGCTATTATGAAGGGCTCCAAGCACGCATGTGTCCTCAACCTAAAGCCAATTTTAACCAAAACGTACGTTACCACGTTGTCACTCAAATTGCAAATCTGAAGTAGGAGTAATCTTTGTAAACTAAATTGACCCATGCCATTACCAACTTCTATGATTCACTTGCGGTTAAAGAAACTTACCAGTGGTTGACAAGTTGGTGGACCCCAGCATCATTGGAGCAGACGTGGGCCTTGGCGAGTTGCCAGAGCCAGTTGTTTGTGGCATCGGTGGGTGGTGTGAGGACACGTTTCGCTCTCGAGCAACCAGGGGTTGCTGGTGGGAGACTGAGCTCAATGGCTATTGGCTTCAGAGTCCCAAGTTGAGTGAGGAAAAATAGAGTTCTTGTGCCATAGGCTTTCCTCCCATCTTGGGCATTGATCCGGTCAAGAAATGGGAGGTAAACATCATGGTAATCCAACATGAATAGCTTGTTCTCCTCCAGTGCCTGTCATCAAGATTTTTGAACAAGCATGAGCAAAATATGGAACTAGATGGAGTGTAGTTAATATTAGATAACGTGAATATGATACTGCTCTACTAGCGATAATTTGATGATAGGCTCCAAATTAACAACAGAAGAGCACCACATCTTATAAGATGAATGTGACTCTGGATTTCGGCAAGCATTTATCAATTTTTGTTTCTTTCTTAAAAGAATTACCTGTTGGACTGACATGCCACCGAGATGGCCAATAATGTGCTCCTCTTTGATGGCAGATTCAGGAGGACCATATATGGTGGGATCGAGCTTGCTAACAGGAGGGAACACCTAAAGAGGCAAAGAATACACCCTTAACATTTGCAAATTTCTCATTATAAAGAAAGTTCTTTGCATCAAGAATAAGATAATAACTTGACCAATTTACTGAAAGGAAGAAGTCATCCTGGAAATGTATTAATTACCTGAAGCCTCTCTACGTTGACGGGGTTAATGCCGGCGAGTGCCTGCCGAGCGAACTCGTCATCTCGCAGCCACGCAAACTTGTCCTCTAAAAGGTGTCAGATCGAAAACCAACGGTCAAAAGATATACACAGCCGAAAGATATTATGATGATAGCATGATTGAAAATGATCTGCTAAGTGGATACGACAGAAATCTAAGCAACATAGCGTGGTATGAACTGATTGGCTGAAGTGACCTTCCGAAATAATTGAGAGGAAAATGATATGCTTCCAAGTCAAAAGTCTCCTTGGATATTTTAGGCTCTCAAGAGGGCAAAATAAAAGTTTCATCCCTTGGACAAATCTTAGCACTGTCACCAATAACATCCCATTCCAATTTTTAGCTATTTGGATCGAGGTAAACTTAATTTGAAGAGCATACAGTTAGTGAGATCATATGTCCTCTATTTGTGTAACCAGACACTTGCATTGATGTTGCTTGATTTATCTCATCACTGTTTAACTAAAAGTTGTCTTAATTATTGGGCTCTTAGGTAAACTCGTACCAGCTGTCGGCATCGAGTCACATCGATCGACAGGGGACCAAGATCTATCTATGAGGTGCATAGAAGTGCCACGTTAGGCATGGTGATCAGTACCTACGGGTTGCATTATGTAGTTCCTCATTTTTAGCTTTATGCTCCAGGATCGACGCAAATGATGCCGTAGGTTAGATGGCACAGGGGTTGTGCATTTAATTGAAAGCAACGGGTTTCTTCCATCAATGAGGGGACATGCTCAAACTATACCTTGACTATTTTTTGTCAAATTCTTGAATGATTAAAGAGAAGATATTTATTGGCTTACTTGTTATGATGTCCGGGGTGTCGAATCGGAGCAGGGCCTCGCTGGACTCTTCAATCTTGCTCACAAATGGAATCTTATGGAAGAGTTGGTCCTGTAAGGTCTTCTTCCAGCGAAGGCCTTCTTTGAAGAGGTTGTCGATGTCGTGGAAGGCCTTGAAGTCATGGCTCTCCGGAGAAATGGATGCGACGAAAGATGGCACAAGGTTGTGGAGCAATGCTTTCAGTGCACCGGCCGATAACATCTCTTGCTTACCCTCCTCAAATGCTTCATCACGAGGCACATATATTGGCGAGGGATACTCCCTTCTGCTCTCTGCATGCACATCTGCAGCACAAATCATTAATCACTAAGTCAGAATGTCATAACCTTCTTGTTGATTCAAGATACCAAAAAGTTTTGGCTTCCAGAATTCTTTGTTTACTGAAAGGGATAGGTCTAATGTGCACTGTGACGACAAGAAGAAAAAATTTGGCTTTGTGGAAGAATAGGGTCCAATATGTTTTGAGGTCATTATTGTTGTTTATTGGGTCAGTTGGGGTTGGTCGGGATTAAAGAAGGATTAGACCATCTATCACTCAGACCACAATCGAGACCAATTCTTCCTATCCTCCTACTTTTCTGAGTCCGTGTTGCCAAGTCAAACATCCCATAGTTTTACTGGTCAAACACTTCGCAGACAAAACCCAGAAAACATTGCGAACTCAAACACCTCTGGCAAGCATCCACCTCCTGCACCGTGTCTCACCGACACCAAGGGATGGAAGGAAGGTGAGGTATGTGGTGACAGTATATTGTTTCAGTTTGGGTATAGAAGATAACTTTTAATATAAACATACCTGTGAAATTATATTGTTACCAATTGTCTCACTCCTAGCAAATTATCAAATTCAGATGCCAATAAGACCGAAGAGTTTGCTCATTGGCACCCTTCTTCTAAGTGCTTGTGCTAGAAAGAGGGTCGGTGTTTGAATGTGAACGGCAATGCTCTCTCCATAATCTTAAAATAATTCTTCCATTTGATATATATGCTTAAATGGATAAAAGAATTGGACGACTGTGGTGCCACCGAGCAATGTTTCTGAGAGCATTATGGAGGTGGATGGGTTAAATCATCTACCAAATTTTGGTCTACAAAGCAACTTAGCCTCATACTTTGCCGTTCAGTGTACAGCAAAGTTTGGCCTAGGGTCAATTTCGAAAAGCAAAACCAACTGGTTCACGTAACATTAAATCTATATAAATTCATAAAGTATATCTAGATTTCTGGATATTTATTGTCATTTATGTCTTAACGAGTTGCCATATATATCTTTGTCTGAATACTTTCTCATGACTAATCTAGTTTGGTAGAAATGTGCCATTACCTGTATTGGTTGGGGACCTCCCTGTTCTACATCTTCTTGGATATGGCATTTTGTCTCCTCCGGTGATCGGCCTTGCGTACTCGAATCCCTTGTCAGGGTTGCCTAAGTCATTATAAGTATCGAAATCGTAAATTCTATCAGTGAGCTTCCTCTCGCCCATTCCGTCGCCTCTTAGCTCCTCCAACTCCCTCTCCCTTAGTTCCTTCAGACCAGGAGGTGTCTCTGCTGGCAAATATGGCTGTTCCAACCAAACCATGAAGACAAAATGACTCATTATAAGTTCTAGTGGCTTTCAAATAGCAACCACCGTATAACCTGAAGTACTAAAACTTAGTTTAGCATATCATTACTGTTAGCTGTTATTGTTAATCATCGAATTGCATATAGAAGTTCTAGCAACAATACTAATAATTCAATTATCATCATGAATTAGTGCTAATTATAATTATAATCATTCTTGAAGTTTTGTATGCAAGGGAGGATGGGAGACCTTGTTGTTGAAGAAGACCCTCTCGCTGGGGTGAATTTTGGTGGGTTGGACCCAGGAGTAGCAAGAGAAGTGGACAGGACCACAGGCGAAGCCCTCGACGACGATGCTTTCTAAGAAGAACTCCTTCTGGTGCCGATTCAGCACCGTGATGGCTCCCGGCATGCCGAAGCTGGAGTCCACCATGAATTCAGCTGTGTACACCACCCTCTCCCCCTTCACATTCTTCTTCTCAAACCAGTCCCTAAGCACTGCCTTGTTGCTTCTCTTCGGCTTTTGTGTCCCTTCGATATGGAAGAAGAAATTGATGATCAGAGGCAAAGTTACAAAGTCAATTAAAACAAGAGAGAAAACAAGAGTAGAATTGAATGGAATAGCTACTTAAGAAGAAAAACTAGTAGAATTGAATGGAATAGCTACTTAAGAAGAAAAACTATAGAACCAAATTAATATTGTTTAGAGATACATAGTTTTAGTTGGAACTAACAGGGAAACATGGTTAACAAATAGTTTGAACTATGGCAACTAATTTTTTTCCACATAAAAACTCCAATTTAATAGAAAAACTTGAAGAAAAACATGTTTTTATTTTTTTGACTAAAGAAAGAAAATAAATGAATAGATAAACACATAAGTATCTGATAACCAAACCAAAAACATCAAAAAGCTGCAATAAATCTCAATAAATTATAAAAGACATAGAGTTACATGGATCGATCTCGGTGCTGACGAGCTCCAAAACGACGTTCCTTCCAATCTTATCCGAGAAGGCATCGAGCTGGCTTGCAATCTTCTCTTTCAAATCCTCCTCTTTCTTCTTCCTCACCGTCAACGCTGCCCGAACCTTAAACCTCACTGGCTTCTCTGCCACCACCTTCACCACTTTCTCTGTGACCGCCGCCGCCACCGGAGCTCTCACAGCTCTATTCACCCTATGAAGACTCCTTTGTGTCAACGGAAACAGAGCAGGTTGGAAGCCGAGGTTGCTCTGCTCCCCTCGAAAAATTCGAGAGCTCGAGGAAGGAAGGAGAGGCAATCTTTGGATCAAAGAAGTGCCCAAGCTTTCGATAGAAGCCGCCATTAGCTTTTTTTTTTTTTTTTGCTTCCCAAAATCTCACTTGTGTGGATGTTTGGGTTAAAGAAGAGGTGCGTCCCCCACCTCCTTTCTCTGCTGACTTGGTTCTTGCAATATGGTTCCGGTGGCAAAGGGGGACGGGAAGCTCTTATATAGAGAGGCAGGGGCAAAAATGGTAATTGGATAACGCCGTCCACGTTTTTTTTTTGGCTCGATAAAATAAAGTAAAATTGCGAGGCTTCGAGGTACCTGGGGTGCTTGGTTACTCGATCTTGGAGGCTCATGCCCCTGAGGACTTCATACAATGACATTACGGTCCCAGAGTTAAAGAAAAAGAAGAAGAAAAAGAAGAAGAACATTAAAACTGTAGACTACCGTGTATATTTTGCACCAACTAATAACAAACCAGCATATTATTTATTATCAAAAAAAATATACTGTTATTCAAGTTTAATTAAAAATTTTAAATGTAAAAAAAAATTTTCTATTAAGATCGGTTGATAATTTTTATTTTTTTTAAGAAAAAAAATTATTTTTTTTTTAAAAAAATTAATTTTTTTTAAAAAAAAATTAATTTTTTTGAATGATACGCTAGTTTGTTATTGATTAGTGTAAGATTCATATAGTAAAATTCTTCTAACTAATAATTTCTTCTCCACTCGGGATTTTAAAACTAATAGCCATGGTGCTCAGTCTCCCACTAGCAAACCCTGGTTACTCGAGGGCGAAACATGTCCTCACACCACCATATAGGGTGACGAAGCATCATGTGATCACCATAAAAAAAAAAAAAAAAAAAAAAAAAGTAGAGGGCTGTGATTGGTGGACCAGCTGAATGGCAGTATGCCGCATCCCTTATGAGGGAGGGAAGGAAAAGGTTAGGGATTTAGCTTTGGTACTGAAGCCCCAAGCAGCCATAGCTACATGATTGTGGGACAATTCATGTGATGATGTTGCACATCTAGAATGGTGCAAGTGTACCTTGCAACTATTGCTAGGACATACTTTCTTATTTGGAGAACAGTCATCCAGATACATGCAACATAATGAGACAGATCTTCTGGTCTTCAGCTCTCTCTCTCTCTCTCTCTAGCTATCTATGGTAAAAGGAGGTTCCTAGATAACAGGCCATGCAATCCTAATAGCTCTCCTTTGAACACAGGTGTTCAGGACAATCATCAAGACTCTTTGGTGACAAGCTAGGCTCCATATGACACAAAGATGATCATAGAACTCATCATTCCACAAAAAGTGATGGTACGATCAGTGCAATGAATGCCACCAAAGGTACTAGCTTCGTTTTATCAAGTACCATTGAATCTTTATGATCAATAGTGTGTGGAATATTGTATCAACAAATATTTCTTCATATAATCATGTTTATGGACAATCAAAGTTTGCATTCGCTAATAAAAATTTGAACCTTTTATGATGTATATTTCGATTTTGAGATTTTATGGTGATCATGATGATTCCTAATTGGTGAGATCGATCCTCACTGATGAGTATATTGAAGTTTTGAGTTGGTGAGATCGATCCCCATCAGAACTAAAGGTTTTTAAGTTCACTAATATGCTTGTAAATTGAGTGAAAGGGTGCGGTAGAATGTAAACATAGGCATAAGATATTTACACTACATCCAAACTATCTAGATGGGGCCACGAGCAAATGTTATGTAAATTAAGTTGATCGAATCAAAATAGATGAGAATTATATAAGTCTTACTAAGATTAGATAGAACTTAGATGTGAAATCACATTAGTGAAGATCCACGTAGAACATATATATATATATATATAATTTAGTCATGAGGTAGAAAATTAGGTCAAGTGCTTCATTCAAGTCATTTTGATGGAAGATCAAGGTTAATATACAAGTCCCAGATTTCCAAGAATAAAAGACTATATAGTATGCTGAATTAAAAGAGATGGCCAACATAAGATACACCAGGATAAGTTAAAGACTAATAAGGTATAGCTGTCAATTTGATAGTTGTAAAAGGATTACGCTTACGTAGTAGGAAAATGATTGACAGCAATTACCAAAACCATCAAAAGTAGAGATCAAATAGAGAAGCAACCATTAAAATGATCATTTATTATATTTCTGAATAGTTATTATGTATTAGTATAAATAAGTAAAATTATATTTTATATTTTTATTTTAGATATTTATCTTATGAGTAAACATAACTTAAATTTCTATTATAGCCCAACACTGCACCTTTACTATAGCCCAGTGTTGCACTCTTACTATAGCTCAATGTTGCACCCTTAATGTATATCATTTTCACAGTAATCTTGTGCTACATTCTTTCCACTGTAGTCCAATGCCATACATCATGCATTTCTATCTCTCTCAAATGATGTTGTGATAGTGGTGTAAAAATCTTGAAAGATCAACACATGTGAACGTATGCTACTCTCTCTCCTTTATTCAATCCATATCTTTCCAACTAGTCCGATGCTAGTCACACACCCGTATATACATCCAGATCTTGTCCAGCGAAATATAGTAGGCCGCTCTTTACCTCAATCAATCAAACTCCCTAGTGAGATCCCAAGCTTCCTGGCCGGTTTGGAACATAACAGAAGAAAAGGCATCAGCACATGGCAACAATGATGCTTGAGGCCTGCAGCGCTAGGTACCAAAATAAGGGAGAGAAAAAGCCGTCCCTTTGAAAGGAAATGTAAAAGTCAAAAGCATAAGGAACGGCAATTTGGAAGTCAATCACAATTTTTTTTGCAGCTATTCCCGTTTTACTAATAGCATTACTTTGAAATATTAGCCAACTCAACTGCAAGAAAATCGAGTTTCAAGCTAGAATGATGAAAGGAACATGAGTGAAAGCGTGTCGCTTTTCAAATGATGACTAAAAGTGGGAACTATTTCTTGAACGAGTTGATTTTTCTACCAGAATAAAAGAAATAGGTTGATTTTATCAAAGTCAACCAACATTTGTATGGAAGGCAATAAGTCCGTACACTGACAAACTTTTCAAAATGGTTTACGTTGGAATGGTTTTTGAGGATCATCTCTTTTCCATCCGATTAAATTGTTGGTATTGCGGCCAACTCCCCATCATCTATCGTCGGAAACGAACACCTATAAAACAGCATTCATACAGATCGAATTTATATTCGACGAAAATCCTCCGATGTCTAAGTCAGAGAGAAAAGTTGGTGAACAGGAATTGAATACAAGTAGTAGTAGAGTTTTGGCACAGAATTCGCTTACCAGCCCCATTTTCCTTACCCCTTTTTATAGATGAGATTTTCGTAACCGTCGGACGTGGTCCCGTATTTTATGGCGCTAAATCATCGGACCATAATCACATAGTGAATCGTTAATTTTCACTGATCACGCTATGATATGCGGCCGGTAACCGTTCGTGATGGTTATGGTATGTTGAGCAAATTAGCCGACCATATATCGGTAGAACCAACCATATGTTGGTAGAATCCATAAATGACCGTCGGCTAGTAGTTCTGTTATACCGATAGTCTAAGTTGTCCGCTGTTGATCGGTAGTAGTCGAATCGTTAGTCGGTCAGCCGGCAATAAGTCGGTGCGGTTCGCTCAGTTGGTTGATGAAGAGTCAGAACCGCATATTCAGCCGATGTAGAGTTGGAGTTGTATGTCCGATCAATCGACTGTTGTTGAGTCGAAGTCGGTAGTTGGTTGACTTGAGTCGGGGGTCGATTGACTTATCCCAACAATTGCCCCCCACTCCCAAGTCCAAGATGAGTTGACGTGTATATTACCACGTAGTTTGTCACATTGGATGAAGAGAGTTATTTTTTGTCACATCGAATCTCGATTTTGATATCGTTTTCTTCGAGATATGGGTGATCAGCTATTTTATCATGTTGGTAGGTACAATCATTTGTCACACTGATCGGACGATTCGGTATCAGTTGTCAGTGTTAGACGTTATTTCGAGAAGTCGATTTAGCATCTGATGATATGATTCTGACAAGTAGATTTGTTCCATGTGTCTGAATATTATTGGATCGAAATTGTTCACACGGATAGAGGTGATGTGGCTCAATCTGGGGCAGGTGCATCGAACCATCTAATCAATGGTCGGTCCAGATGTTGTCACTTGTCATCATCTGGTAGATCTTCGATTTGACCACTTTCATCTCGATCATTGAGGGATCCTATATATAGGATCACTCTCAGCCAAATTTTTACTTTTCACTGCTTTTGGTGCTGGGACTCTGCCGAATTGTTGCCCCAACGCCCAAGGTTATCGCTTTCAATTTTCAGATCAACTTCATTTTTCTTTCGAGTCCTTTCCTCTTTCCTCTAAAGTCTCTGTCTTCTTCAGAGTTGTTCCCATGGCTAAGACTTCTCCTTCTCGAAAAGATTGATCGGAGAATTCGACTGGTGAATCCCAGTCGGATTTGGATGTGGAGGCCTCTTCACTTTCAGAACCAAACGTTGAACGGCTCCAAGAGTAGTTTTATATCCCGGAGCAATTTCAACTTTTCTCCCCTGGGGCTGATGGTCGGGTGAATAACCCACCTTTGAGCCAGGTGGTCTTCTACATCGAAGATCTTCAGGCGGATCTTCGATTTTCGATTTCAAAATTTATCCAAAATATTTTGGATTATTACAGACTTTGCTCGGCTCAGCTGGCACCGAACTCGGTCCGACTGATAATTTGCTTTGCTTTGCTGTGTCGAATGTTGCCGACCATACCTCGTCCTTCTCTTTTTCGAGCCTTCTTCGTCCTCTGACCTCATCCGAAGGCCCGAGGGTGGTGGTTCTTTAACCCCTGAAAAGGTCTTTCCTTTATTACTAGTCTTCCATCGTCTATTCATGGATGGAAGAACCAGTTTTTCTTTGCTTCTTCTTCCCTTCCTTGGAATTTTTCTTCTCGTTGGGGCTATCCACGAACCAATCCCAATGACAACAGCCGGATAGAGGTCAACGATTAGGAGGACTTTCACCGACTAAAAGATATGTCGGTGTTGAAGTAGAAAGAGCTCGTAACCGAACAGGCCCTTTATGATGCCGGCCTTAGTTTGGTTCCTTGTCTAGGTATAGTATAGTTGGTCAGTTATTTTTGACTTTTCTTTTACTTATTGAATTGTACTGACTTCTGTTGTAATTGCAGCCATGCAGCAGAGGGTATGAATATTGAATGCTAACATTCATCAGCACGCTGTCAAGAAGAGGGCAGCATCTGAGGTCGGGCCTTCGCGATCGCCAAAGAGGCATCAAGCACCAACTCTAGTCGACGTTTCAACGTCAGCCGTAGAACCTGATGCCCCATCGACATCGATTCTCGAACCAGTCTTGGCACTGTCAGCTACGACAGTGCTCCCTACTGCATCGTCTGAGGAAAGGACGGCGAAGGGGACTACCGAAACAGCATCGGTAGTCCCACCACCTGAGGAGGTTCGGGCTGAGGCAAGAGAGCCCGAACAATCTGCGGTTGCACCAGTTGCTCCTTCAGTTGGGGCGCAGTCAAGTTCAAGCTTCCCCTCGCTTTCAAACATGGGGCCACCAACAACAGATCGGGGGAAGCTCTGGTGGCGTCGGTGGATGATACAGCATCGGAGGGTCATGCGGTGCACTTCGACCTTCAAGTGTCCGTCGATAAATCGGCCCTGGCTAATTCTATACTGGCCAAGCGACTGTGCCAGATGACTCTTCTTCCGACTGATCGAGAGCATCAGAGAAAACGGTCGGTGGTCGAAATATTTTCATCCTTTTATCCGACAATCATCAGGGTAAGTCTTTTTGGTAAAGTCTCTTTTTTTTTTAACCCGACTTATCCTCTGTCTACAATTGATCCACAACATGTATGATCTGAAGATCTACTACACGAAGTTCACCGACATCCGTAGTGCATAGAAGAATAAGGTGGCAGCCGCCGATGCTAAGAAAGCGGCTGCACTTGAACAACTCAAGTCAGCAACAGAGCGGGAAGTCAAACTTCAAGAGGAGATTTTTCGACTGACTGACGATTTGGCATCCTCGGGACCGAACTTAAGTCGGCTCACGGGGCTATTTTGGCTCTTGAGTCACGGATCAAGAGCAAGAAGCATTTTATCCACCGACTTAGATGAGAGCGAGATGGATGCATTGAAGAACTCAAAGCCAAACGTGGACGTCATCGGGCCAGTCTGGAAAGATTGGCACTGGCCGAAGAAGAATTTCCTCTGTTCGAGCCGATGCTGATTTGGCCAAGGCGGAAGCAAGTTGGCAAGAGAAGCACTAGGTTGGGCAGTCGAGGATTTTCGAGGTTCGAAAGAATATAGGGAAGAGATCCTCGAAAATAGCTTCGCTTCGTACTGCGTCGGGTATGAAGACGGTCGAGATATGGTTGAAAAATTATATCCGAGCTTTGACTTGAGCAGCATCGTCCCTCCAAGATCGAAAGACGGAGTTGCTGAAAAAGAAACTACTCTGACTCAAGAAGAAGCACCGACTGAGCTCGACATCGTTCAAGTCGATGATGCTACACCCGAGCAAAGGAATAGGAATGATGATGAAGCTTAGTCGGTATATTTCCCTTTCTTTTCTATAATTTGATACTTGTAGTCGAACTTCGGTCCAATTTTGTAACTCCTTTTTGACAGTGAATGAAAATATTCTCCTTCTAAGTTTAGGCTCTTGTTTTACTTGTTCACATTGCTTGCAATGTAGAATAATCATCGAATATTAATCAGTGACCTGATCATTCGGTAGGACTTATAGAATGTCCATCAGTCGCGTGGTCGTTTTGACGTACTTAATAGAAACTAGGATAATGATTGTAGGTCAAATATCCCATGCCTGATATTTGGTCGGACTTGTATGTCGAATTATCTGATAATCGGTGGCAAACCAAATATTCCTCGACTGACCGTAGCCTAGTCGGTATAATTCCAATCTGACCTTGATCGTTTTGGCATTTTTCATTCCGCTTAGTTGGGACTAAGTCGGTATATTAGTCTTTCGACGATAGTCAGCTTTTATAATGGAGAGCCAATATTGAGAATCGAAATATAATCGATGATTCAGCTTTTGTGGTGAAAGCCTGTGCAGTCGATGTCGGTTGAGATTGCAGTCGGTATATCTATTTTTGTATGAGAACCGAAATACAGTCGTCACTGAAGCAATTGATTCTTCGATTTTTATAGTGGAGGTTGAGATAAACTTCATGTCAAAGTACAGTAGATAGCTCAGCTTTGGCAATGGAAGCCGACATATAGCTAGTAGTTGATAAAATTTATCAAAGACTTACGATTCTGAAATTCTGGTTGTATTTTAAATAATATACATATCGATGGCTTTATTAATAATACATCTTCAGATTGTCGGCATTCTATGTTCGAAGAATCATCGACTCTTCGAGAGTTTCTAGTCGATATGCATCCGGTCTAAGAGTTTCAGATATTTTGTAAGGTCTTTCTCAGTTCGGGAATAATTTTTCTTGATCCAAGGGTTTTGAGACTTCTGCTTTTCATAAGACTAAATCTTCCGGTCGAAAGACCTTTGGCTTGACTCTTGCATTGTAATACCTGGCTATCCTTTGCCGATATGTAGCCATCCGAACTTGAGCTTACTGTCGGAGTTCTGAAAGGAGATCTAAGTCGGCTCTCCAACATTCAGAGTTGCTCAGCTCACTATATTGCTCCACTCTTGTTGACGGCAATCCGATCTCAAGTAGTATCATTGCTTCTGTCCCATAAGCTAAGTTGAAGGGGGATTCTTCAGTCAGTATACGGGGAGTCGTTTGATATGCCTATAAGATCGGATATAATTCTTCTATCTAGAGGCCTTTAGCTTCATTTAGTCAGATTTTTAGCCAATGTAGGATTGTCTGGTTGGTTACTTCCACCTCGTCATTTGACTGTGGATGGCCAACCGACATGAGTTTGTGCATAATATGGAACTTCGCACAAAACTCTCTAAAATTTTAATTGTCAAATTATCGATCATTGTCGGTGATGATGGTTGTGGCAAATCGAATCTGTAAATGATGAATTTCTGAATGAAGTCTTCTATCTTGCTTTCAATGATTTGTGCCAGAGGTTCGACTTCTATCCATTTGGTAAAGTAGTTGATGATGATCACTATAAATTTTTTCTGATCAGATACCGAGGGAAAAGGATCAAGTATGTCAATCTTCCATTGCACGAAGGGCCATGGTGCTACAATCGACGTCAGCTGACTAGCCTGTTGATGTCACATATTTGCATACTTTTGACATGGTTCACACCTTCAGATGAGTTCAACTGCATCTTTTTTCATGGTGGGCCAATAATATCCTTATCGTAGAACTTTATAAGCTAGAGATTTGTCTCCCAAGTGATTTCTGCAAATTCCTTCGTGCACTTCTCTAAGTGCATAGTCGGCATCTGTAGGTCCTAAACACTTCAGCAAGGAGAGAGAGAAAGATCTTTTGTAAAGATGATCATTCATTATTACATATTGAGAGGCTGTCCATCGGAGTCGTTTAGCCTCTGAGGAGTCTGTAGGAAGGGTCCCATCGATCAAGTATTGAACGATCAAATTCATCCAGCTTGGTTCGATAGTGAGCTACAATACCTCCTCGACTTTATCAATACTCGGCTGTTCGAGATATTCAACATATATCTGACCCAGCGAGTTGAAAGCGGTAGTAGCCAGTTGTGAAAGTATATCAGCTCAAATATTTTTGATTCTGAAAATATGAAAGATCTCGAAATATTTCAAGTTTGTTGTAAAATCTTTCACCTTCTGAAGGTACTTCATCATAATGGGGTTGTGGGCCTCAAATTTATCCTTGACCTGTCTAGCGATTAGTTGTGAGTCAGTGAAGACCTTCAAACTATAAATCAGCTCCTTGGCTATCTTCAAGCCAGCCAAAAGTGCTTCATATTTGGCTTGATTATTTGAGGCTTTAAAATTGAACCGAAGGGCGTACTCGATGACTACCCCTTTGAAATTCATGAGTATAAGGCCAACTCCACTACCTTGTGTATTAGATGCTCCATTAATGTGCAACACCCAGATCGACTTTAAGTCAGATTTGAGAGTGGTAGCCTCTTTTATTGTGTTGTCATCTATATCTTCTGGCTTATTGTTGAATATAGTATATTCGACGATAAAATTGGCTAGAACTTGCACCTTCATGGATGGTCGTGGGTGATATTGAATGTCGAATTCGTCAAGCTTCACTATCCACTTTGCCATTCGATCTGACATGTCAGGTCGATGTAAGATTGCCTTCAGCGGTTGATCTATCAGAATTATAATCGGATGGACTTGGACGTACGGACGAAGTAGTTGTGCCGATATGATTAGGGTGTTGATCATTTTCTTTGCCCTTGAGTATCGAACTTCGGCATTGTGAAATACTTTGCTGGTGTAGTAGATTGGTCGATGGATTCAGTTCTCATCCTCCTGGACTAGCATCGAACTAACCACTTTTGCTGAAGTTGTCAAGTAGAGATACAATGTCTCTCCAACCCTTGATTTTGTGAGCAAAGGTGGAGAAGCCAAGTATTGTTTCAAGTCTTCAAAGGATTGTCGACATTCATCTGACCATGAGAAATCCTTCGTCTGCCATAAAGTTTTGAAGAATGGCAAGCATCTCTTGACCGACCTAGAAATAAATCGACTAAGTGCGGCAATCCTTCCGTTAAGTTATTGTATCTCTTTCTTTGAACTCGGATGCTTCATATTGATAATGACTTTGATTTTTTCGGGATTAGCCTCAATTCTCATTGTGAAATAAGAAATTCGATGAATTTTTTGAAGGTTACCCTAAATGCACACTTAGTCGGTTTTAATTTCATCTAATGCCATCAGAGTATGTCGAAAGCTTCCTCCAGATCCCGAATATGATCTAAAGTTTGGAGACTCTTCACCAGCATGTCATCCACATATACTTCCATGTTCCGTCCGATCTATATCTTGAAGATCTTGTTGACAAGCTGTTGATAGGTAGCACCGGTATTTTTCAGACTGAAAGGCATTACTTTGTAGCAGTATATACTTTTGTCGGTCACAAAAGCCATGTGCTCTTCATCTTCTGGTCCCATGCGGATTTGATTATATCCAGTAAAGACATCCATAAAACTCAGAAGTTGGTGGCCCGAAGTCGCATCAACTAATTGGTTAATCTTCGACAACGAGGAGCTACATTCAGATCGGTGTAGTCGATGCAGATCCTCTACTTTTTATTGACTTTTCTTACCATTACCACATTGACAAGCCAGTCGGGATATGTAGCTTCTCTGATGAAGCCTGCTGCGAGGAGTTTGTCAACTTCTTCATTAATGATCTTTTATCTTTTAAGAGAAAAAGATCGCTTCTTCTGTCTCACCGACATAACATTTGGGTTGATGTTAAGTCAGTGAGTTATTATTTCTAAAGAAATTTCGGGCATGTCGGTGGCCGACCAAGAAAAAATATCGACGTTGGCTCTGAGCAATTTTATTAGTTGTTGCCACTCTGAGTCGGGTAATTGTGATCCAATTCTAAATATTTTTTTGGGATTTTCTTCTTTTAACAGGATGGAAATCAGTTGTTCAGTCGGTTCACCCCTCTCCTGATTTTCTCTTTGATCCAATTTGTCAACAGGCAAAGAGTCGTCAGATTTATTATTTTGGATGGAGATAAGAAAGTAATGTCAGATGAGTTGTTGATCTCCACACATCTCTCCGACTCCATATCTTATCAGAAATCGGACTAACAAATGGTATGTCGAAACTACTACCCTCAAAGTATTAAGCCTAGATCGTCCGAGTATAGCATTATAAATCGAAGGTACTCGAACCATCATGAATGTTATGAAAATAATACTCTGTTGTGGTTCGATCCCAGCTATTAAGGGGAGAGAAATTTCTCCCTCTACTGTGACAGCATCTCCTATGAAGCTGATCAGTGACGTCAAGACTCTTCTGAGTCAGTCAGTCGGCAGTCGCATTCGGAAGAAAATCGAATAAAATAAAATATCAGTTAAACTTTCATTATCTATAAAGATTTTTTTTACATCATAGTTCGCTATTGTTGCCGAAACAACAACAGCATCATCATGGGGAGTCCGAATTTTTCGAACATCTTTTTTTAAAAAAGTTATTACATTGTCGAGTCGTCGTCGCTTTACCGACTCATCTTCGAAAGTTTCCCCCCTGTCCCATCATCCGGAGATCATGTTAATCACTCCTGTAGTCGGTTGATTATTTATAGCTTTCTCAGTTTGCAGTTGAGATCGTCGATCAGTAGGAGGTTGAGTCGGCAGATCTCTCTGATATTTTTTGAGGTAGTCTCATTGAATCAGGACTTCTATCTCATCCCTAAGTTGGATGCATTGATCGGTATCATGATCTTGATCACGATGGAACCAACAATACTTCTTTCGATCGTGGTTTCTCGGTAACGCTTTCATTGGTGGGGGGTATCGTAGATATTCTACTCCTTCGATCTCCATAAGGATCTACGCATGAGGAGCAGAAAGAGGAGTATAGGAGTCATACCTGCTGTAACCTGATCTTGGACTCCATCGTCGGGGTGAAGCTCACTTATTGCACAGTGGCCGACTTGATTCGGTCGGAGCTCCTGCCTTCTTCTATTTCTTCTTCTGACTTTTGCCTTCTGTCTGACACCGGTCAGAAGCTCCTTCATTGTGCATATATATTTGTATGCACGCTCCAGAAGTTCAACATAAGTCCAAGGGAGAGTTTTATCCAAAGAATATGTAAATCGAGATCTCTTTAAATCTCTTTTCATGATCGAGATAGTCATATTTTTATTTAGGTCTTTGATCTCAAGCGTGGCCGCATTAAAACAAGCCACGAAATCCTAAAGTGTCTCAGTCTCTCCTTACTTAATCGAGAAGAGATTATCAAAAGTTCGTGACGGCCTTCGACTGGTACTGAAGTGAACCACAAAAGAATATTTTAGCTGTCCGAAAGAATATATGCTTCTCGACTGAAGTCCGAAGTACCAGGCTCGAGCAGCTTTCCTAAGAGTTACCGAGAAGCTAATGCATAAGAGGGCATCGATCACCTCCTAAATCATCATGAGAGCTTTGTAGCTCTCAAGGTGATTGATCGGATCAGTGGATCCGTCATATGACTCCACTTGAGGCACCTTGAACCGAGATGGGATCGATTGGTCCAAGATGTATCGAGAAAGTGGCTGGACGGTGTGAAAGGCGTAGTCATTGGAAGACTTCCGACCTTCCACTTGAAGCTGAGTGAGTTGGCGATTGATCTTCTAGAATTTACATTCATAATCATCGAATCATCGTTGGAAAACTCCGGGGGTTAAACCTCCCGATGAGTTAGAGGGGGAAGCAGACAGTGTTCGCAGCCACTTTTCTTTCCTTGCTTGATCCAACTAAGAAGGAGAGGGACACCGTGAATAGTGGGTGGCGCATCGAGAGTGCCGCGAGTGCCGCTGCTCGTCCTGATGAGAGAGCCGAGATGATTGCTCTAGTGGAGGAGACTGCCGTAGATGACGGCAGCTATGCCTGGATGGGGCACCGAATGCACCATTGATTGCTCTACTGGTGACTGTGGTGACTGGGTTTGCTGCTGCTGGAGGCTTCTAATCGCCTCCGTAAGAACGTTCATTTATTGCATGATTGCAGCAATCTGGATGTCCGTGGTGACCGCGGGTCATGGAGAACTGGGCTTTGCTATCGGAGGCAGGGGAGGAGCCTCTTTCTGATGGAAAGAATACCTTGTCGATCTAATTGCTGTTGACTATTGAGCTCTGATTTTCATTATTGCAAGTTATCTTCTAGCTCCCCTTCCTGGTGCGTCAATCTGTTGCGGTCAACTCTCCGTCGTCTGTCGTCGGAAATGAACATTTGCAAAACAACATCTATGTAGATCGAATTTGTGTCCGACGGAGACCTTCCGATGCCTAAGTCAGAGTGAGAAGTTGGTAAACAGGAGTTGAATGTAAGCAGTAGCAGAGTTTTGGCCCAGAGTTCGTTTACCAGTTCCATTTTTCTTATCTCCTTTTATAGATGAGGTTTTTGTAACCATCGGACGTGGTTTCGTATTTTATGGTGCTAAATCATCGGGTCATAATCACATAGTGAATCATTAATTCTCACTGATCGCATCGTGATATGCGGTCGGTAACCGTTCCTGACAATTATGGTATGTTGAGCAAATTAGCCGATCATATGTCGGTAGCACCGATCATATATCGGTAGAATCCATGAGCGACCGTCAGCTAGTAGTTCTGCTATATCGATGGTCTAAGTCATCCACTATCGATCAGTAGTAGTCAAATCGTTAGTCGGTCAGTCGGCAATAAGTTAGTGCGGTTCACTCAGTTGGTTGATGAAGAGTCGGAATTACATATTTAGTCGATGTAGAGTCGGAGTTGTATGTCCGGTTGGTCGGCTGTTGTTGAGTTGAAGTCGATAGTTGGTTGGTCTGAGTCGGAGGTCGATTGACTTATCCCAATAGTTGGCATGCACCGACCAGCTTCTAACATGTGTTTCTATGGAAATTACTTGTGAGGATTAATTCTCTTTTCCACTTTAAGGCTAAATAATTATAACCCACTTAGGTAGAATAAATTGAAGAAAGACTCTTTACTTACAAATTTTATTTATCAACACTATTTTGTGGACTTCATTTAGAAAGAAGAGAAAATTTTTGGAGAATAAGAAAGAAGAGAAGATTTTTGAAGAATGAGAATAGTGGTCATATTTTGCCTTACAGACTCATAATTACATAAGAATGTAGATAAAAAGTTTGATCCCATTGATCTTGGTTCAGATTACAAAATACAAAATTTAAATTTAAATAAAATTACAGCAGAAATGGTACTTATATTGGTGTATCTTATGATTGAACCTACGATCATTGGTTGATATTTGAAACTCAAATTCAAAATTGAAACACACCGAAAATGATAATTATATTAGCATATCTTGTGATTGTATGAATCAAACCTATTGTTAATAGTAGTTATTTGAAATTTAAATTCAGATTTTAAATGAATCATAAATGACAATCATGTTGGCATATTTTATGGTTGAGACTGATATGAATCAAATTTGCTATCATGTAAGCTAAACGGATGAAATTGAATGTTGAGCTTGACTTGTAAAAAATGTAGACAGCTAGGATGTAGTCTTTTATTGAAGATTTCAGCCATTTGATCAATCATAGAAATAAATGGGATGTCCATTTCTTTATGGGCCACCTTTTTATGAACAAAATGATAGTCTAGTCGAATATACTTAGTGTGAGCATGAAATAATGGATTAAATATGATGCAGATAGTAGAAACATTATCATACTAAATGAGAGGAATGGTTCGGAGTGGAAGATGAAGTTCACTATAGAGAGCAAATCCATGTGGTTTTAGCAGTAATGTGGTGCAGGCTTCTATATTTATGCTTCATAGATGATCAGATGGTAGTAGGTTGCTTCTTAGTAGATTAAGAGACTAGATTAAATTCAAAAAAAATAAACATGATATTCAGTTGTTGAGTTACGATCAATGGAGCAATTAGCCTAATCAGCATCACGATAAGCTTCAAGCAAGACTACAAATGGATCAGATTGACCCGTGATCCGATCCGACCCGACCTACTTTGACCTAATCTGACCCATTTTGAAAGATCGATGAGGTCAGGTCAGGTTCTAAAATTGGATCCATTCAATTTTTTGAATCAGATCTGGATTTACTAAATTTGGATCTGACTCGATCTGCTTAGTTTTATGGGTTGATTTGGATCTCATGCTTAATAACCTAATCCAACCTGACTCGATCTGAATTCAGTATTAGAACCAACATATAAACCATAAAGCAAAAAGAGTAGGATTAAAATTTCAAATGCTCTTGTAGCATTATTATTTGTTATACACTTTTACTCAATTTGATTGTAAGATTTTGAGAAATTTTATTTATGCTTAGATTGTTGGTCTCTGCCAACTGATAATATATATTATGTTTATCTTGTACATGCTATCTAGATGAAGGCCATCAATCTATTTATTTATTATGATTTGTTTGCATAGATTACAGAACAAACACCAAAAGTAGAAAAAATATTTCAATTGTCAAGAAAAGATAGAGAAATATTCACAAGAACGGAATATAATCTTTAAGTTGGTTTCTATATTCATTTCTTTCCTCTAGATTACAACTATATTTTAGTTGGTTCTTGATGGCAATGCATCAAAGTCATGATAATATTTGATGGCACCCATTTATTTATAGAATTTTGTACTAAAGTCTTCTTAAATAATGATTGAGCTCTAGTAGTTAGAAATTGTTGATTGCTTATAAATTAATAGCCAAAGCAAAATAATATTTATTTTTTTTATCATAACTTCTCATATGTTGGCCTATCATACGAACTGGGCTCGATACAAACCTGGACTCAAATTGGATCCAAATTTTTGGATTGGGACTGGATTATACATCGACCCAACCCAACCCAAATAATCCAATGGGGCAAAATTTTTGACCAAGGATTCAAACTGATCTGACCTGATCTTCTATTGGATTAGTTGGGGTCCAACATTAGGACTTGATCAAGAAATCATGTTGGATTAGGGTCACTCGTGACCAGTCTGACCAGATCCGTTTGCACCTCTAGCTTCAAATTTAATTGGATCAGACTGTAGGAACAACTAATAATTGAGAGTTGCTATTCTGTAACGCAAGATGCATTTGATAGTAATTTGATGGTTTTCAACTAAGGATGGCATATGTTGGGCAACTTGGTTTACTACAAAGGAGAGATCCAGCTTAGTAAGTGTCAGACATTGCAAAGCACCGATAGACTATGATAGTGAGTTAGGTTAGATAATAGGAGATTAGTGGTGTAGCCTAATTAATTTGGTTAAAGTAGCTAAAGAGCTAATGGGTTTACATCCAAGCATTTCAATTCATTCAAAAGGATTAAAATATATTTATTTTGAGATAGGTGAAGGTCATGAGGAAGGCGATGAACCTCAATACGAAGGAAATAAGCTAGAGGTGAAAGATCTTTCATTTTAAAATGTAAAATTAACTTGGTGATGCGTATAGAGATATAAGAGGGACTATCACCAGTGATATTATATCATCAACATAAAGGAGAAAAATAAAGTAGAAGCCCTCATGATGAATGAAGAGTGGTGGATTACATCAGGATGTAAAGAAACTCAATTGAAAAAGTTTTGAAGCAAATTTGTCATACAATACTTTAGAGGCCTGTTGAAGATCATAGATAGATTTGTGCATATGGTAGATATGTGTGAGCCACTCTGAATCCACATAATCAGGTAGTTGTACTATATTATCTCTTTTTAAAAATCTCCATGACGAAAGGACTGTCAACATCAAGTTGGCGAAGAGGCCAATTGAAGGTGAGGGCCAAAGTTAACATGATACGAATGGTGTTATGCTTCACACTAAGACTGAAAATTTTAATGAAATTGTTAATGAAAGTCTTTTGCAATGAGATGCACTTTGTACTTATTGATGGAACCATCAAAATTTTGTTTGAGATGATACACATACTTACAACCAACAACATTCATATTAGACTGAAATGGGATAAGAGACCACGTATCAGTATATTGGAGAGTAGTGAATTTAGTGTCCATATAGCAGCATGCTACTCAAACTTTAGATACATGCATATAGTATGATGGCTCCAATAGGTGAGTAGCAAAAATATGGTGGGAATAAGATATTTAGTGTTAAAGAAGATCTTTTTAACAATTCCATGTTGGAATCTTGTCATCATTGAATGAGTGCGGCTTGAATTTGAGGCTGTTTGAGATGGGCTAGATGAGGACAAGTTAGATAAATAATTAGGTTGTGGGATTGAGTTATTTTGGGACTATTCTAGGTGAGTGGAATGGAGTGATTGGGAAGATTAGTCGATAGTGATCGATGGTCGGATATAAGGAGTAATTGTGAGAACTCAATTTTTTTTATTTTTCCTGCAAAAATTGTAAAGCAAACAAAAGAAGCAAAAAAAAAAATTTGAACCTTACATGTTGAGCATGTGAGACAAAAGAGGACTTTTGATGGATTTAACCTTTCCTTTCTCCAAGTCCATTCGAGATCGAGAGTCTAGAGCTTACTGGAGCTCTAAATCCCAGCTATAAATTCCTTCCTATTCCCCTCTAAACATGTCTCCCTTCATCCTCGATCAATCACAGGTGAAAATCCTTTGGTTTTCTCTTGTTTATCATTGATTGGGCTTGATGATTCATCACCAATTCATTATCCGAGGTGAGGTAATCCACCTAGATCTCTTCTCTATAGATATTCTCAAGTTTCTCAACCATCGTCAAGATCCTATTATCGTTAGCAAGTCATCAAAATCAGTAGAAAATTCAATGTTCTACATTTTTTTTCTTCCCCATATTTCTTTTGTTTATCTTTTATTCTCTTATTGAGCTAGCCCCCACCATGCTCGGGTTGCTGAGGGTCAAAGCCACCAGGTTCTACTACCATCAAGGGTCACCACCAAAGAGACATTGCTGGCCTACCATCTTTTTGCCTTCCCCTGTGTCTATGAAGAAGAAAAGAAGAAAATGAGAGAAAGGGAAGAAAAGGAAAGAAAAAGAAAAGAAAAGAAAAAAATAGAAAACAAAGAGAGAAGAAAAAAGAAGAAAAGAGAGAGTTTCTCTCTCTTTTTCCTCTCTTCCCTTGTTTTTCTTAGTTTCTCTCTCTGCAAGTTTCTCTCTATTTTCTCTAATTTTCTCTCTCTTTGCAGATTTCTCTCTTTAAAAATTTTATGAACTAGTAGAGGGTCAAGATGTCATGTATACTCGATTGATCAATTAACCTTGAGAGGATTCTTGAACCTGTAGTATCAGGATCGTTTATCATGATTTTTTACTATTCAAATCATCTATGATTTTTATATTTTATCTTGATTATGTAATGATATAATTATCTGTACAAGATATTGAGCGGAATATCTTGATCTGGAGTTTGTAGATCGAGGAGTTGATTGATTGTCGTGCTTGGATCTAAGATCAGTAAAGATAAAAATCTCTTTACATGATTATTTGTATGTATATTTTTGTACCATGCATGATGATTTTGACCTTATTTAGATATATGATTCTTTATTTTATATATATCATATATTAACTATTTTGATTTCTAAGAATGAAATATCGAATGTTTTAAAATTGAGGAAGAAACATAATGTGAAATCATTGAACGATTTATTGATTGTATAAGAGGACTTGGACTAGCCATAATGTGGATTACCGATCATGGGCTGAATCATGACATTCTGGATTACCAGTCATAGGCCAAATCATGATGTCTTGATTTGTCACCATGGGTCGAAGCACAGATATTCTAGTTTGTTATCATAAGTCGAAGTGAAGATATCTTGATTTGTCATGGTGGATCGAAGTATAGATATTATGAATTGCCATCACAGACTGAAGCATGGTTTATAATTTGTCAGTCATGGATCGAGATGTGATCATGATTAGTCCAAAACCAAAAGACAACTATTGATTTGGGATATATTAATGAAATACAAATGATAAATCATGCAAACTCACTGGTGATATTTATGATAGATTTATGATAATATATGATTTATGATATATGTTTATATAACTGTTGAGTTATATTAGATGCTTGATATGAGATTTTGTGATTTATATTTTTTTTTTGATATTGTTTATTCATTATTTTAAATTATATTATTATATTGCTGTATATGAGATGGGATTCTTATTGGGCTATAAAACTCACAATGCCAATTCTCTCTTTGCTATAGAGTTGCAAGATGCATAGTATTGGATGGGTTTGAGCATAGAGTTCAATCAATGAAGTCATTTTATGGGCCTTGCATGACCTCTAGGGCTTGCTCTAGAGTTCATGCAGCCATATCATGTGATTGATTCAGATGATAGATTCGGAATGTGATAGTAACATGGACTAGTAACTGAGTGTGCTACTATTGTAGTACAAGTAGGCTCGAAGAAGACCCTAACAGGATAAGAGTTGGACACCTTGCTACTAGTAGGATGCTCAAAATAGGCTAGAGATTTGATATGGAGCTACTGAGAACTGAATGTAGTCCATCATGTTTGGAAGTTTGAAAGTGATTGGGGTGAGATGGAGGAAAGAGAGGTTGTATTGCGATAAGGGAAAAAAGACTCATCAAAGATGGCATGTCTTGATACAAAAATATGATCCCATTTTATATCAAAGCGTCGATACCCCTTTTGATTGATACTGTAGTCAAGAAAAATATAGCAAGAGGACTTAAATTTCAACTTATGAGATTGATAAGGGTGAAGATAAGGATATTATGCACATCTAAAGTTTTTGAAATGGTGTAATATGGTGATTTTTGAAATAAAACTTCATAATATGATAGTAGGGTATGGGAGAAATAGGTTGCCTATTAATAAGATATGTAGTAGTTAAAAAGACTTCAAGCCAATGCTTTGGGGGTAAACTGGAGTAGGCCAATAAGCTTAATGCAGTTTCAGTAATATGGTGATATTTTCATTCGGAAATACCATTTTGTTTAGGCATGTATGGATAGATCAACTGAGGGATAATACAATGAGATTGAAGAAAATTATCTCATGAATTTGTCCCCACCATCCAAAAGTAGAATTTTGATTTTTGTTTCAAAGAGATTTCCAATTTATTGTTTGAAATGAATAAATGTGATGGATATATCAAACTTACATTTGACTAGAGATAACCATGTATAATAACTATAATCATCAATAAAGATAAGATAGTATTTGAAATCAAAGCAATGGGAGCAAGATCCCATACATCACATTGTATTATTTCCAAAAGTTTAGAAGACAAGAAACTGAAAGGAGAAAAGAAAATTTTATGACTTTTTTTCAAATTGATAAGATGGCAAATGCTCTTGGAAGACTCTATTGAAGAAAGAACTTTGGATCAAACTAAATATTGTAGAGAGCAAAAATGATAATCATGTTGGTATATCTTGTAATTGCATGAATCGAACTTGCTACCAATGGCTGATATTTGAAATTCAAATTCAAAGTTAAAATAGATCAAAAATGATAATCAAATTGGCATATCTTGTGATTGCATAAATCAAACATGCTATCAAGGACTATTGTTTGAAATTCAAATTTAAATTTTGAATATACCAAAAATAATAGTTATGTCGGCACATTTTATGATTGAGGTTAGTATGAATCAAGTTTGCTATCATATTTGACTACCCTCCATGTTTGGCTCTAATGTCCAAGCAACTGCTAGGCTTTATTATATTGCAACCAAGAATGCACTACCACGTTGGTGCATGAAATCATGCATATAAGTGGCTGTGCATATGTATAGCACCCCTCTAAATTGAAAGCTCAAGAATAAAACCCTAGCTGAACAACAAAAAAGGTTAATCGTATTATCAATTACACATTAAGTTTTGACAATTCAAAATAAAACTAATGTTGTTACATATTAGATCATTAGCTAATCACATCAAAGTCAAAATATGTGCTTAATATAATTATCTCATTGATTGCACAAAAAATGGTCAAGTTGACATGTTTAATATAATTATGCAAAAAATCTTGAATTATTTGGAAGTTTTCAATTTCATTATGAACTTCAATTAGTGCAATTAAGTCATCTAACTTTTAAATTCATTCAATTTAGATTATAGTCATGGATTTTGTCTAGCTGTCGTGAAAGAATTGGCATATGACATTACCTTCAGTATCATGACCTACTATCACATAAACAAGTCACACGATATTATTTGGCAATTCCGTTACAGTAGCTAGACAGAATTCACAACCAGGATCCAAATTAAATAAATTTGAAAGTTGGATGACCTGAATACACTAAATTGACGTTTAGAAGAAAATTAAAAACCCCCAAATAGTTTAAAGGTCTTTGCATAATTAATCTAATTAACAATACTTACCAAATATGGGGGATTGAGACATTATTATATGCTAAACCATTGAATAGAATTTAAGATTACTTAATGATCATTAGATTTGACAAGTGATACCTTTTCATAGAAGCTTACTTGTAGCCTCAGCCTTCTGTTACAACTTGTGAATAAGATCATAGCATGTACTTGTAACTTATTTTCTAATATAGTGATCCAAAATAAACTGTGTAAATATTTCTAGGCAAATTGTCTCTAAGTGATCTCATCTTTTCTGTAAATTGTCTCTTAGCAATACCTTTATACAATGATTCTATAGAGTTGTGGATCTAATAAATATACGATCGGTATGATTATTGCCACATAAGCTTATTTTTCGCTTACCATCATCATCACTTAGATTACCTTCCAAAAATAATCAGATTGCTATTCAATAGATTTAAGATTAAAATAGATAATTCAATTTGAACATCAAGTTCTCCTGGCACGGGGACACCTTATACAATGCTCTCCAAAAATTTTTGCCTATATATTGAATAATAGTTAGGGCAAGATTGGATAGTTATGGTTGAATCCTAAAAAAAAAAAAAAAAAAAAAATTAGAAGTCATTCGTCATTGGGGAAAATGATAAGGGCATATATGTCATTGTGGAATATGAGAAGGCCTGTTTAACGTGGGGCTCTTTTCTGCGCACATCTTCCCTTTATTTTCTCAATTTTGGACGGAGATCCGCGTTGACCCAAATGCTCCGCACGTGAAGTCAAAGGTTAATCCCCCCAGCTACGGTCAAAAACGCAACGAAAGACGGCGCTTGTCAAACCGCGTTCCGGCCCCCAGCACAGATTGGAACGCAATACACAATTGAGCAGCCACGTGTACCCTGGCTGGCCGCAACATAAGCTCATTTGCTACCTTCCAGGAAACATCTAATCAACCTCTCTCCCAAAATGTCCTACACTTTGATGACGATTGGAATGATGTAAGAGATTTTGTTCTTTGGATGGGATTTTCTTTGGTTTTACGGAACTTTTAGACTAAATAACATCATCGTTTAGATTTATTAGTTGACATTCTTGGGGTGTATTGGGTTCACAACTGAAATTGGAACTAGAATTGAAACTGAAATCAATTGAAATGGAAATGGAATGGTTAATTTTTTAGATAATTTTTGTTCGTGAATAAAATTAGAATCGAATTCAAAATCAAAATGAGATTTGAATACTAAAAGAATATTGAAATTGAGTTTTGAAAAATTAAAATATGTAATTTTTTTTTAAAAATCTGAATTAGAATGAGATTTTTTCAATCAAATATTTAGAATAAAAATTATTTTATTTTTATTTTTATTTTAGAGTCCAACTCTCTTCAAAACTCTAATTAAATATGTCCTCAATCTTTTGTTAAATAAAATTATTTCATGTTCCGAGTTCATTTTGTGCCATTGATTAATAGATCTAGCAGTAATTTCTTGGGTTTCATGGATTCAACAAGTACCAAGGGAAAATATGTTTACCAAAAAAAAAAAAATGTACCAAGGGTAAATCTAGGCACAAAATTTTAATACATAGGGGGTATGAATGAAACAAAAAAAAAAGTTACAGTGGGACATGTGGCCCACCATGGAAGTAAATGCTCGTGTGGATTGTACAGTGAGCATCAGATGTGCCTCCAATGTGTAACACATTCAGGTATTAGTTGGCTACCAATTACCCTCCCTCTTGATTTACACCAATCACATGTCAGGTTGAAAGCGACTCCAGCAAATGTGGTGGAGCAAATTTCTCCCTAGTTATACAAAGAACTTTAATTCAAAAAAATGGTTCATTCATGCGAGTAGCAACACCATGTTACTGCTTCCTGGATCACATGTACCCTTATTTGCGAAAATATTTCACCCTTATAGTTTCTAGTTCCCACAACATCATCAAATGAGTGCCAAATCATTTGATCAATTCTTTCTAGCTTCTTTCTGTTTTCTATTTACTTCCTACACACCACCCCCCTCCCACCTAGGGGTGAAAATAGTATGAATATTATCTTTCTGGATCCGTTTTCAAATCAATCTGGATATGAACAGGAATTTGAGAATTCGAAAACTAATATCCGTATCTGTATCCATATCCATAAAAAAAAAAAAAGATATGAATATAGATAGACAATTATCCAATCCGTATCCAAATATTTGAATCTATATATAACCCTATATAATTTTATATCATACTTATTAATTTTTAAAAAAATATATAATTTATAAATATATTATTAACTTGATTCATCATCTATTTAGTAATATGTTTCACTTTATAGTTATGAAATTTAATTATCTAAATTATATATATCATTATATTCATACTTTCAGTATCTAAATTGTATCTGTATCCGTCTAAAACAAGTATGAATATTAATTTTTGTAGTAGAATAATATTTGTATCCATATTTGTATTCGTCAGATAAAATAAATATGGATATGAATGAGTTGGTATCCGATCCAGTTTGAGCCCCCCCAAAAGAGAGAGAACCAAAAAAAAATAAAAAAACTTAACCACACCTAATTAGATCAGCATTAAATAGATGGATCCCTTCTAATAACACTTAAACTATGCTGTGGTTGCGTGCTCTGACCTTCTCTATGTAAAGAAAACAAACTAAAAAAAAAAAAAAAAAAGGAAAGATCAAAGGTAAGCAAAGAAGAAAACTACATTGAGCTACCTATTTTGAGACCAGAACCAATTTAATACATCACCGGCCTCGACAAAAGAAGACCAACAACAAAAACAAGTCATCGCCGAAAGGAGAGAAGAAAACGATTGCCTGAAAACCTACAACCAGCTAAATAAACCACGGAATGTCAAGAAAGTTTCCCTGGGCGATGATTTTTCAAATTACTTTTCCTTTCCAATGTCTTAAGGTTACCTAATTCTTTATTACGACTTGAAATGTGAGCCGACCATGGATAAGACTGTATAGCCGAGCAATAATACTATTCAAATGGTTGAGCGTCACTCTTTAGCGACCTTGACATTGTGGAAAGAGGTCTTGGACAATGGATTCCGTAGCAGGATCATCTCATGGCCTTGATGCAAGCAGGATTCAAACCTATGACTTTTATACAGCCATGAAAAGAATTCAGCAATTGGCAAGTAGTAGTCTTCAATAAGATATCTGCATTCTAATTGCAACTTCGAGGAATGCGTGACAAGTGTGTTGAACATTGTGCAATTAATTCAACTTCAAGAAATTTTTATTCTATGCAGAAAGTAGTTATCCGTGTTTACCTAGATTAGAAGACAATTTTTATTAGTTGTTTAACTTCTAGAATCAATTGGAGGTCTATGAGATCAGAGATGGATATATGCGAGTTGCAAAGTGGTGAAAGAGAGCAAAGGCATTAAGAGCAGAAAATAATCAAGATTATTTTAGGCCCATGTTTAATGCTTTTTTCTTAGGCATCCTATGCTTAATTTTATATACACAAACCAGAGAAGATGAGGCATGCACCTCAAGATTGTTGCTATTTTATCAAGAGAATTTTTGCACATTCATGGCCATTGTAAACTTGCATATGCATTGACTAGAACATTTTAAATTGCTATAGCATTGATGAATGTATTAACTTTCTATGTCATAATCCATAACTTCACTCAAAAAAACTAGTCATGAAGTATTATTTGGATTCTTTAGTTGTGTATAAATATTTAAGAAGCTTAGAATCCAAATTTATTCAAATCTAATCATAGGCACAACGATTGGTCCATCCACATAGGTTATGAGTTGGATCAGCTTTTCAATATCATTTATCGCAACCTAGGATTTCACTCATAATAGTTAACTAAAAGATATTATTTAGATTTTTTTGATCTCATATAATTATCTCAAATCTTTTCAGTGAATAACTGATATGAGACTAAATGTATATTTGCACATATTCGCACATTCCAAGTTCTAGGGGACCTATAATTATATGCCTATGTGCTTTATTTAAACATAAAATGAGGGCATAGTTAGAGATAAAAGGAGTAGATCAACATCTTTTTTCTCTTCTCAATGGAGCCATCAATTCTCCATTGACCTTGGAAGAAAGAAGATTAAAGGGCAGTAGGCACCCGCCTATGGGGTTGTTGTGAATTTAGGATTTGTGAGGTCAATTCAGGAAAGAGGAATGGCAAATTTATTGTAGATAGAAATGCCCATCATGCATACTAGTCAATCTTTCAACCTATGGTTGTTCTTTTTCCATGCATCATTACTATAATATTATAATAACCTTTTCATAGAAAACATAATAGTATAAGGACTGCAAGTAAATTTTTGTGAAAAATGGATGTAGCAATTATGAGGGATGTTTATTATGTTATATATCAAAATCATTTATCATAACAGCCTTGATCCAGTGAAAGTGTGACATTAATGATTGATGTTTAATGTACTGACTTTTTTTTTTACCTAATTAAAATGATATTTATAGTGTTATAACTGATCTAGGTGGTATAGCTTTCGATGGAGGCTGACAAGACTATTCTTAAAATATATCTAAACTAATACAATCAAAGAAAAAATGTTAGAGCAATTAGGGTGCATTTATTTCAAAGCAAATGGCGGGTTCAAATGAAGCCCTACAAGATGCGCGCAATGTTTGGCATTTATTTTGATTCGAGGGAATCCATATGGTTCACAGTTGAGATTGACTTTGACTTGTGGGGCTCGCATCCCCTAACGTCAAGGTTTGTGCAGGTGAACTGGATATTTATTGTTCTAAGATGCCCCTTTGTGGTGGTAATGTGGAGGCTGTCACATCCGTATCCGAGATGCCCTTTTTTTGTCAGAAATATTTACAAAATCTTGCCACAGTGTTAGAAGATGTCCAACCAACATATATATTTTATGAAATCTTGGAGAAAAAAATAAATTTCAACCTTGTATTATAAAATCTTGGGACTAGTTCTTGATGACTACATTTTGGTATATAGGTTTGGAAGGAATAGGAGGATCTTTCTTGTTATGTTCTATTTTTTTGTGCTATGAAAAATTCTCTATACATTCAGACCATGAGAACATCTAGAATCGGACCAGTTGAAAGAGCTTGACTTCTTCCCAAAAGAGTTTGACTTCTTCTCAAAACTTGTAATATGGAGTCATAGAGAAATAGGATTTCATTGTTACGTCTTATGTTCCTTTGCCCTTTTACCTCCTGTATCTATTCCCATTTAATTAAATAAATTGAGGAAAGCATCTTACTTCCTCCGTATCATCTTAGAAAAAATAATATAAAAGAAGATATTTTTATTGTTGCTTTAATAACATCCTAATCTCGCCTTAGAGGTGATGCCACGCAAGCAGTACGTAAGTGATAGTTATTAATGATAGATTTAATGCTTAAATATGTAATTTGCTTTCAGAGGTTTCTTTCAGACTTAAAAATGGAATTTGTCGCTAGGAACGTAATTGCTTGCTTAAATGGGTCAAAATTTTTGACCCATCCTCTCATAAATAAAGAAAATTTTTTTCTACATCTCGATCGATATAGAAAATCTAATGTAGAGTACATCATCTCGTCCGATTGACTCGTGTAGTTTTCACTTTCTAATGCATATTTAATGATTGCAGATTAATTTTTTCGTTTAAAAATTTTATATGATGAAAATATTTTTTTTTTGTAAGAAATTATGACATCCGATCTATAGGATATCATAATATTCACGTCGGATGTCATAATTTTTTCACAGCATAGTGATATTTTCATCTTTCAAAATTTTTAAATAAAAAATCTAACCTGCGGACATTAAATACGTATTGAAAAGTAGTTAGACAAAAATATTCTTCTTATATTATGACATCCGAAGTGATATTATGACATCAAAGGCAACATATGACTACGGATGTTATAATTTTTTATAAAAAATAGGAGTATTACGGTTATAAAAAATTTTTAATGACGAAAATATTTTTATATTTTGAAAAAAATAATAATATTCGAGATGATATTATGATATTCAATATCAAAATATGATATCTGAGATAAAAATATTTTTAATATATAAAAATTAAATTATAAAATATTAAATATATATTAAAAAATAATTATTATGCAGATCAATCAAATGAGATGATATATTTTTTATTAAATTTTTTGTATCATCAATAGTGCAGAAAGAATCACTCCATAAATGAGATAACGAGGCAAGGGAAATTAATCCACCACCCCTCCGGGTACGGGAGATTTTATTTTATTTGTTTTTTGAAAAATGTTGCTTGTACCCATTTATGGGACAGATAGGTAGGACAGACAAAGTGGCAATATAATTTATTATGCGATAGATATTGGGATAAGTTGGTGTGTACTATTAGAATTTTAAAAAAAAACAGAACCTTTCCCTCCTTCCTAGTACCTTCCCTGTCCTTCTTCCCAATATCCTATTTAGCCTTCCTTAGAAAAGTCTTCTTGCTAAAGCCATGGCCAATGGTAGAAGCTTTCCATCAAAAGTCAACCACTATCACACGCAAGAGACTTCCCTTTCCCCCGGTCTATCAATCTTGAGTCATCTTTGAAGGATGAGAGAAAAAGACAACCAATATGTGTGTTTAATTTTATAAAGAATTGCTCTTGTTTTGATGAAGTAAATGGCTGTTTCGTTTTCCCCTCTTTGTGAGCTGTTATGGTGTTTATCATTATTCTGGAAAAAATTGTTCCATTTCTGGAGGAAAAAAGTTGTCTGTTTCTCTGCTGGGTTGTGCCATTTCACAGAGAATTGTCATGTTCTAAGCAATAGTTATTTTTTAAGCAAAATACTGGCACCTTTTTATTTTATTTATTCTTTTTTTTTTTTTTTGAAAAGTAACGGAGGAAGCAAAGAGCTTCCCTACAAATTTATTAAAGAGATAAAATTTACAAAAAATTATAAATATTTATGATGATCGTAATTGAAAGAAGAGGAATGTTGTTATAGCCCAAAACCTTTTCAGCCCACAAAAGCCCAAACAGAAAAAAAAAAAAAAAAAAATAGAGGAATTCTAAACCGGGAAGAAGACTCCCGATAGGAGTCTCCTTCTCCGGTGAAATCCGAGTAAAGATCGAACTCCTAAGACCCCTCGGAGTCCTAGGAATTCCTATAAGAAGACCCCCTCTCTTTAGAATCGATTCATCGGTCTTTTCTTCCCCTCTTTCTCTCCGATTTTCCCGAAGAAGAGCCACGGGCGCAGTTGGTTCCTCGCCGTGTTTTCTCTCCGACGAGGTCCCAGGAGGTCGTGGTAAGTCCTTCACTTTTTCCTCCCTTCCTTCCTCTTTTCCCCGTGCGTTTGTGCGCGGTGGCCGGCGACGAGCGTCGTCGATTTTTGGTCGGGAACAGACTCTGTTTTTTGGCTTATTTTCCTTGAAATCTCCGGCGCCGGCGATCGGAATTGATCGCCGGCCACCCTCCTCCGTGACCGGGGGAGTGACCCCCGTCGGCCGCCGGCCTCCGCCGCGGCGGCCGTGGTCCGAACGGCCGGTCAAGGTCGAGGGGACGCCGGTCCCCTGTTCCGGCGCGGGAAGAATCGAGAAGAAGAAGAAAAAAAAAGAAAAAGAAAAGAAAAGAAAAAGAAAAGAAAAGAAGAAAAAGAAGAAAAAGGAAAGAAAAAGAAGAAAAAAAAGAAGAAAAAGAAAAAGAAGAAAAAGAAAAGAAAAAAAAAAGGAAAAGAAAAGAAAAGAAAATAATAATAATAATAATAATAATAATATATATATATATATATATTTATATATATATATATATATATGAACAAATAAGTAATTAAGTAAGTAAATAAATAAATAAATAAATAAAATAAAAAAATTGAAATTGATGAGAGAGAGAGTTTCTCTCTCTTCTTTCAGACTGAACCCTGATTTTCTCTCTCTGGAATTGGACTTTCTCTCTCTAGAATTTTCTCTCTCTAGCTTGTTTCTCTCTCTCTTGATGGATTTCTCTCTCTAAAATTATCCTTCTAGGATTAGCATGGGGGAAGGCTTCATCTGATGATTCTGATCGAGTTTAGAGACGAGTCTGATTTTAAGCGAGATTTTAATTTTGGGATTTGTTAGATTTAATTTTGAATTAAATTAATGTAAAAATATAATTTTGGATAATAGGCACGGAAGAATCTCCTAGAAGTTAGTCGATCTATTCGTTCAGTGCTCCGTGAAAGGTAAGTAATGAATCATCTTCTCGAGATATTCCATATTTATTCTGAAAATAAATAATTATTCTCTGAAATTATGCATGATTTATGAAATTATGTTTCGAAAGAAAAGTGCTTTTGAAATATTATGGTATGTCGATTTATGCACATGTTTAGTGAAAGATTATGATATATATTGTGGTACTAAGTATTTTGATATAGATCGGATTTATGCTCTCAGCCTAACTATGTTTCAGTGGGCCCCGCCAATGGGGATTATACGTTGGTACTTTATGGACCCTGCCAGTGGGGGTTGTGCGCTGGTATTTGTGGACCCTGCTAGTGGGGGTTGTGCGCTGGTATTTCTGGACCCTGCCAGTGGGGGTTATGCGCTGGTATTCTGTGGACCCCGCCAATGGGGGTTAAACGTTGGTCATAGTCGAGGCTGTTGAGTTTCGAGTGTTTTGAATCGGATCGGATTTATGATTATATTATATGTGAATATTTGAAAATATTGGATTTGCATTAAATCAGCATGAAATATATTTTTATGTTTAATTGCAGCATTATTTTTGAAAATTATATAATATCTGAAATATCTGGTAGAGATGCTTGTTACTTATTGGGCTGTCTAGCTCATTACCTTTCTTTCTATTTTTCAGATTCAGATAATTAATTTCGAGCGTGGGAAGAAATATTGGGACAGAGCTTTTAGAGGCGAGATTTAGCATTGTCAACACTTCATTGAACTTAGATCTATTAGATTTATTGTTTTAGTAAAATTTTATTGGATGTAAGACATTTGATTTAATTACTTGAATTATAGTTGAATAATAATTATTTGATTTTATTCTGCTGCGATGCATTGATATCGTGATGAGATGCCTTGCATGCTTATGGAGAGAGTTCTTCATGAGTATGCGGCGGTTGCCGCGACCCTCGATTCACAATCTCGGATCGGGGGCGTGACAAATGTACAACATCTAAAGCTTTAAGTGGATAGGATATACGAGAGGGGACAAGAGGGAGCATATTTCTTTATAATTTTCATCCCTTTTTATCAAAATGTTTTTCATGTTTCTTAGCTTGGAGGAAAACTGATTTTTTTCTCCTGTTTTGGTTGTGTAGTTTGCTTCGTGACAAAATTGTTAACGGTCCACCCACCATTCTAGGAGAATAGCAACATTTTTTCTTCAAATCAGTTAAATGTTATATGTTTTGAGTATTAATGTGTAAAGGGAAGCATGATCGCTTGGTTTGCATGAGAGGATTGGGATCAACACTTGGTCTCACGGTCTTCAATTTCTTTTTTTTTTCTCCTCCACCTATTCCTCTAAAATTTTGCCTTTTTTAATAAAATTCTTCTCGTAGGCCTTGTCTGTAAACATTACGTCATGGTCATATATAGATATTTTAAACCAAGTCTAGAAATACTATAATCACTTGTCATGGTTTAGAGGTTAATATAACCTCAATTGAGAATAGATGCCCTATAATATTTAAAAAATATCACAAGATGCTGTGTATGTTTCAAAATATTCATTGGATGGTCGTGCGCATAGGCATACGTATTAAAATATAAAAAAATAAATAGATTTAAAAATATTTAAATAATTTAAATAAATATCATATAATTATTTTTTTAATAAATATTTTAATATATATATATATATTATTTTATAATATTTTTTAAATACCGTAGAAAATTTGTTCCCACGAGAACTTGACTCCTTTGGACCCGGACCAACCAACACATGATGTATCCTACTCAAAGTTTGCGCGTTAAATTATTTCCTGTCACGGAGGTTGAAAATACGGTGAGAAATAGGGTTTCTCTCACTCATGGGCCCCACAAAGTTTTACACTTTCTAAAAGTTATGTTAGACAAAAGGAACTAGTCAAACTCAGACAGATCCTGGGATCTAAAACCATCCTTTATTGAAACAGCTCTTAAGATTTATTCCACAAGGAGAGGCATGATCTAGAACTTCGTTGGTGATAATTCTAGATCAAATTGGTGGCCATATAGAAGCTCTTTTGATTTCAAATTTATCGGTGAAATTTGTCATAAGAGTGTCAAAAATGGCCACGGGCAGACCAAGAAAGCCTCCTACTAGACCAAAACATTAGTCCAAAGGGAGGCTACAAAAATGCACTAAAAAACGCAACTTACCTAGGGACAATTTTGAGGTAAACTGGCACTTCCTCTTTCTCGAATGAAACTAATGAAGAGAGAACAAAAGCAAAATTTCCCACATCACCATTGGCCTTTGAATGATCAAACTCTTGGAAGTGAATTTGTGATGATGAGTGCCAAAATGAAGTAGGGAAAACAAAGCCTTCTTCATGAGGTAGAAGAGCCACCACCTAAGGATTTCAGGTAGGACCAGGCATTTGAAACCCCATGCTGTTCTCACTATTGACTACACTTTCATTGACATGGAATGTTGAAGCTGGCAAGACACCTAAACCAAACCTACTTCTCATCTACTTTTCATAAAGTAGAAGTTGGAGAATAGGAAACCTTAAAGGATTGCTACTATTGCAAGATATTGACCATATCCTCTAAGAAGTCATGGCTGATGCAGGCCTTGTGTTGCACAAGGTAATATCCTGTCTGGACTTGACAATGGGCGGAAAACCATTAGCCAGGGTTGTGGATTGGTCGGCAGGTAAAAGTTATGGACATACATGACGCACGCTTTAAAACTTTGTTGCTCATAGAGATCAATTCAAGGATTTTGTGGGACAAGTCAGAATCTAAGCTCATTCACCTAGAACAAGAGTTAGGTTCTCATTTGGATTCTAGATGTTTGACTAGAATTGCTTGCCCAAGTCGGATTTGAAATGTTCAAGTAGTTTCCTCCGTGGAGGCTATTTAAATTAGAATGCCGCACTTGGTAATGGGAATTGAAATAGCCCATGTATTTGGTTATTGACTAGAATCTGAATCGAAATGGAGTTTGAATACTAAAAAAAAAAGTATGAATTAGTTTTTGCAAAGTGGAGCATTTTTTCCTCAATAATTGGAATGAGAATGGGACTTTCAGCAACCAAATGACTAATAAGAGTTACTTATTTTCATTCTCATTCTAAAATTCAATTTTTTTTAATGAAACATATATGTAAAGGACCAATCATGCTGAAAGGAGGTCATATAACCTTGAAATTGATACATGGTGAACTATATTTAATGTAAGGTTTTGCAACGTATCATACCTATGGATTTGTTGAAAAGTCTGCACTATTTTTATGACATCATGAAGTCATTAGGTGCAACTTGAGTAGCAGCCGTACATGCTGCTAGTGTATTGGCGTCAATCATCAAATTTAGAAAATATATTACTAGTTTAAAGCATAATAATAGTTTTACAATATTTCTTACGTGCAAACAAGTGAAGATTACAGAGGTAGCACATAATGCTGCTAGATATGGTTGCATCTGAAACCTCAACCCATCTTAAGTGATAGCAAACAAGAGTTAAGTTGCCACATACCTATGTCCGAGATAAGAAAGCCCTCTAAAAGCCAGGCTACCCTTATTCAATCCAAATGAAAATGCAATTAACAGTTGCAGCAAAAGTGTATCATATAAATAATTGACTTTTGTGTAGGATGATATAATATATGCGCATGCCAGTGCATGCGAGAAGAATTAAGATCATAATTATATACCAATGATTTTGACTTAATTTTGTCTAGGATGATGATGTGTATGTATAGGTGTATGGTTGAAGAATGAGTATGAACGGGGAGTCCCTGAAATCATGATGACAGCAGGATCAAGCCAAGGTCAATAATATCCAACAATCTCAAAGCAAAATAGGTACATGAGAGCTTTCACCTGGCCGCCTACTAAGACAATGGAAATTGGCCATCAAGTCTGATGGATAAAACGTGTAACTCTGACTGATTGGAAGAACACCACGTACTTTGATAGAGAAGACTTCCCTCATCCACATTGACATTGGAGTTACTGCCCAAATTTTGCTGAGTTTTTGTCTAGAAGTCATATAACTCTATTCGTGCATCAAGATGTTGGTATAACTCAATTATGTTGTTCGTATGAGTCCTAATTCTTCGATGCTTTGGCACTCTTTGCAAAATTTATGATATTATTGACCTTGGAGTCATATAACCAAGCTTGACTTTTCGTGTGCGCCTAAAAAAAGATACAGTTTTGTAGTAAGTGCAACTCTAGACAGCTTGGTAGTGCCAAACATCAGAAAATTAGGACGATTAGGACTCGTACCATGGTAGGGGCATCCTTCATATTGTACAAATGTATCTACTCTATAAACATTAAAAAAAGTGGGAGAGTAATTTAGTCTTTACAATAAAATCCAAACCATCCTCAAGGTTGATGTGCATTAAATGTGGCATGTTTTCCAAACAATGCTCTGTACTTATTTCTCAGTCAAACAGTGCAAGGATATCCATCCTCCACTTACTCTGCCATCAAATACTACACATTAGCCATCCAAGGCTCCTTTTTTTTTTTGGATAAAGCCATCCAAAAATTTTTTTTTTGGAATTTAAGTGAAGGCAGTAAGGCACTTCCCTGCTATATTTATTGGAAGATGTGCATGGTTAATGTTTTAGAAAGCCTGAAGGGCAAAAGCTTGTGGACTCATTAGCCATTCAAGGTTGGCTGATCTGTTTTGACTGTAGATCCCCGGATGGATAGATAAGTCGGGAGGGCAGGTGAGGCGTGACACTCGTTGCATCTGGAGATTAATTTGATGGAATAAACAAACGACCGTATCATCCCAGGCATTCTGATCTGATCTGGATGTCACTCCTTGTGGATAATGGGATGGACAGAGGCTGGCTTATTCATTTCTTGGAGACAACTCAGGTACATTGGGTTCCGCACTAGTAGATAAACACCCTCGGGACCCACACACAGAAAGAGAGAGAGAGAGAGAGAGAGAGGGATTGGATGTAGGCAATAAAGAATAGCTTCTTATTTTCACAAAAAAAAAAAAAAAGAGAGAGAATTAGCTTCTTATTCAAATCATTAGTCCTAGGGTAGGAAGGTACGTAAAAGTCTTTTGGTTATTTTGCAATAATGAAACCATGGTCTAAACCAAGTAAGTAAGAAATTGGACCAAGTCTGTTGAATAAACTTGTGAGGCAGCTATAAACCTAGCTTACGACATGCCAATATTATTCATACCTACATATTACAAGCTCGTATTATTGTACCTCTCTTAAATGTGAAAGGCATTGGGTGTTCAAGTCTTGTTTGGGTGATAAACAAACTAGGCGTGGGGGATATTTGGAAATGGATTGTATCCAAATATCCAATCACACTTATAATCATATTTAATTTTAGTAGTATTCTTAAATTTAAAAAATATATATATAATCATATTAATATGCTTGATTTACTATCCATTTAGTACAATATCATTGATTCTATGATCATAAAATTTAATTATCTGACTTATATCCGTATCATACTTACAATATCCGATTTATATCCATATCTATTTAAAACAGATATGGATATGAATTTTTGTATCTAACCAATATCTATATCCGTATATGTATTTATCAAATAAAATAAATATGAATATAGATATATTGATATCCAATCCATATTTGATCCAATTTCACTCCTAACTAAAATCCATACCACTCTCATTTAGAATTCTAATTCCGATCATAAACCAAATATATTGGAGGATATGCCATTTTGAATCTCTTTCCCATCCATTCTGATTTTGATTTTGATTCCCGTCACGAAGTAAATATGCCCCTGCAGACGCCATGTAGCTCAAATCCTTGTTTACACAAAACATGATGTATTATTTTAGACCACCTTTAAAACTTGGTACTTCTATATTTCCTTCAACTTCTTATTTCAGTTAAAACCTGTTGTTCTATTCATTTATTTTTAAGAATCTTACTAGCAGATAGAAAGATTTAGTATGTTTTTTGATTTATTGGCTGGTAATATAACTTTGACATGCATGCATGAAGAAAATTACTCAAGTGTTTACATTCTTTGACGTTTTATAATGTTTTAAAGAACTTAAGGGTAAAGAAAGTTAGAAAATATTATGTATAAGAATGGAGACTCTTTCCCTTTTTAATCAGCAAAGAGAGAAAAAACAAAGCATCAAAACTATATGCTTGCTCAATATGGTGGCGTTCAAGCCGCTTGAGGGTTTAAGTTAAATAATGTACTTGTAATGTTGGCTTCAATGAATATCAAGTCATCTTCAACTGAAATTCATGTTTTTTTTTTTTTTCAATTAGCATTCGACACCAATGTAATCTAGGGCTTATCCCAATTATACAGAACCTTTAATATGTTCAGCAACTAGAATTTCTGGTTCAAGTCTTGGGTGATGTATTCCTTAGTATTTGGGCCTAGATGAATTAAGATTGGTCTCAAAATCAGATGTGTATATGATGCTCCAAAGTGGTGCTTGATGTCATCATGCATTGCATGGGCACTTTTATCACCATTTTGTAGCCAGTGATGCTTGGAATTTAGTACTAATGTTGTGTTAATAGATTCATGAATCCACTAAATCCAATAAAAAACCAAGAACAAGATTTTTCAATCCTTTAAAGGAAACCAACTAGTCTGGTTTTAGGTCAAGCTGAGGGGAAGAGTTATTATTGGTATTTTGGTTAGAGGGATTTAGATGGTCATATTATAATTGTCTGAGTATCTCCTGATTTTGTGATTTGAATATTACTTATCAAACGAAAGATTTAATGAAGCATTTTTGTCTTCTTGAATCCTGATTAATATTGGGTTTACCTAATGCGTAGCTTTTTCTTCCTTTACTTGTCCAAAGGTTCCTAAATTTTTCCCATTTTCATTTATTGACTGCTTCAACATATACCTTTAAGGTCTAGTTTCCATGACTTTTATCAGAGAAAACGCTTCACTTCTAACAAAAACAGTTTGAGTGTGACAACTAACTATAGTTTCAAAGTTGTATTATATTCCAAGAATCAAATATTGAATGGAGCAAATCAGGGTGGGAATTTTCAGCCATGTAGACTTGAGGCATCTCAATGAATATTACTGGTGCCAACATGTGAAATTGAATATGTCAAAAGACAAAGCTCGTGTTTACTTCAGGTCATGTGAAATCAATCTTTTTTTTCCCTTTTTTGCAGCTGACTCTATATATCAAACAAATTTCGTTGACTAAGTCTCTACTGCTAGAATCTCAAAAATTCTTCAAATTTTCTACTGATAGAATTTAAGAGATTCTTCAAATCTTATATATTTATCTGGATACTTACCATAATTACTTAGTCAATTTGGACAGCTCCATCATAGATTGATTTAATAAAAATTCTAAAGGTTCTTGAAACTTTCCATATTTACCAGCATATTTTCCACATTTAGTTGGTCAACTTGGATAATTTGGTCATGAATAGATTTATACGATTTGATAGAATCCCAAAGGTTGACTTAGATTTGTATACATGCCGAATTTATTTTGTAAATATACTGTATTTGTACATATGATGTATATATATACCTAGTCACTATACTCAATAAAAAAGCTATTTTAATTATCTTTTCTTCATAGTATTAGAGCATAGAGGTTTCTAGGTCTCCCATATCTCTCTACACACTACAACAAAACTGATTATTAGCGACGAAAATTTTTCATCGCTAATAATCGATTTTCGTCGCTAATACGTATTAGCGATGAAATTTTGATCGCTAATATTTCATCGCAAATAATTTCGTCATTGATAATATTTTATGATAAAATAAAAAATTTCATCGCTAATAAAAGATATTTGTGATGAATATTTTTTATTATTTAAAAAAAAATGAAAAAAATTTAATCTAAAAAAAGATATTTGCGACGAAAGAAACTGTCATTGATAAATAAAAAATTAATAGCGATGAAAATATTTTCATCGCTATTATTATCAAAAGTTTTAGTGACGAAAAATTTATGTCGCAAAAAATATTTTTTACAATAAAAATAATTCATCGCTATTAATTTAGTAAAAAATTAATAAAATTGAATAATATTAGCGATGAAAAATTTCATCGCAAATAAGATAATTTTTGATAAAAATTTACATCTCTAATAATTATTTACCACGAATAATTTTTCATTACTATTAATTATATATTTATTGATAAATTAAATTATATTAGTAAAATATTTTTGATGATGAATATTTCATCGAGAATAATTCTGTCATTAATAATTAGTCATATTTTTTTAAAAAAATTATGAATATATATTTTAAATTTATATGTATAATATTTTTTATAAATTAAAAAAATTAAAATAAAAAATTTACATAATAAACTGATAAATAAATTTTATTATTTTATTATATTAAATTAAAATTATAAGATATTTGAAATAAAAAAAATTACATCAATAAGCCATCAAATATCAACATCTGGAGAACGAGCTGGGGACGGAGAGCGCTCGACGGAGCTCGGATCGGTCTGTTACTGCCTTATCAGCTGTATCGTCTGCTCTATCTGCGCCATCCACTCCATCATCTAGATCTGGAAGTACTGATAGTCATCGATGCGTGCAGCCAACTCCTGAGCTCGCTGTCGATCTTCGGCAGCCTACTGTTGATCCTCGACAGCCTGTCTCTATACCTCCATCAGTCGACCCTCGCACGCAGAATGAATGTCCACCCTAGATGAGCGTGAGGATGAGGGAGTAGTGATCCCATACTCTAAACCCCTAATATAATAGGATCTCATACCGAGCACCCGATCACAGATCTCATCATCTATGGGTATGATCGAGCCCTCGGGGTAGGCTGGGATCTCATGTCTGTCATACATCCTAAAAATTAAAATTATAGTTATTTTAATTTTATAATAAAAATCAGATTATGAATGAAAAATAATTAAAAAAACTTACAAAGAGCTCTTGGCTTCCCGTCGTTCACTCCCCCGACTGTCGCTGGTGGATCTGCTAGTAGATATCGATCCTACCAGGATGCTCGCCACTCTCAGCATCTCTCTGTAATTTGAGAATTAATTAAAAAAAATTTAAATAACTAGAGAATTATATGCTAATTAAAAATTAAAAATTACCTATCATGTACTCCATATGACGAGCAAATGATCTCGAACCCCCACAATGCAGCACGATCTGTCTCGCCTGGTTCGCCGCATTCTAAACACATCGTCTCTGTAAAATTATCAATAAAATTAGTAGATAAAAAATTTAATTTAAGAATAAATGATTAAGTCATTAAATTCTAAAAAAAATTTAGATGTATAACCTGATATGCCGGATCCTCGTAATGCTGGCATATGATAGTTCAATCGTCCATGATGATGCTGTCATAGGGCTGCTGCCGCGCTGCCTCCTCCCAATGATCCTACACCATCTGATACTAATGCTAATGCATGTGATGGCGATAGTCCTTGAAACGCAACGATAATCGAGTGTCGATGGCTTGTCTCACATGATCCTTCTCAAAATCAATGATGTCAAATACACCCTGTCAATAACAAATATTAAAAAAATATTATATAAATTAAATATTCATAATATAATTATTTTATCTGTAAGTGGGTGTAGAAAATCTCTCTTTGAGCCGGTAGAATGTGACGCCAATCAAAAAATATCACGGGGGCATAACTGCGGCATATGATGCCCAACTCAGTCTGCCATGTCTCACACCATCTCTTAATGGGTTTGGTGTAGCCGACAGGTATCTCGATCCAGAGATGCTGTCCCAGATGCTCACATCTCCAACACTCCAAAACGAGATTCTTCGATGGACCTCGCTCTCACCTCACCACTGATGAGGATTCACCTGAAACAATAATAAATAAATCATTAGTATGATCCAAATAAAAAAATTAAATTTTATTATATATAAAGTGTAATAATTAATACCACTGAGACGCACCTCACTGAGACCTACCTCACTAGGACCTGCCGGTGTAGGACCCTCTGACAGTGGAGCCAGTGCGGCAACGGAGATCGGTGGAGGTGCCTCATCCTCCGCAACGAGCTATAAATGCAAACATTATCGTCTGTCTCCTGGTGCCATATCTGCAGAAATTAAGATATAAATAAATATAATATTAAATAATAATAATAATAATTAAATAATATTTTAATAAATATAATTATATCACATACCATTATTCGAAGATAAAATTGAACAAAGAATATAATCTACTCATCAATATTCATATCTTTCTCGATGTGTAGATCCTCGTCCAAATCATAGTAATCGATATATGTATCGTCTTCTATCTCATCGTAATTTATAAATTGATCGTCGCCCTCTGACTCATCAAGATTAAATATAAAATCAGCTTCAACTTCGTTGGACAGAAGATCAACCCTATTCAAAGGTGCTATTACAAGTTTTCATCAACCAAAAGCTCGGCTAATGTTTGTTCTTCTTGCTGAAAAATTTTTTCTTCATGTAAATTCGAATTTTCATCCATCTCTAATCGAGTTGGTATGTCATATACGCTTCTAGGTGTTATTTTTTATACAACATGTCAATTACCTCGATACTTTAGATCTTTCAAATATATTACTTGTTTCGTTTGAGTTGCTAATATATACGGCTCATTTTGGTACCATGTTCGTGCAAGATTTATCCTAATAAATTATAAATCGATATGAATACTGATCTTTTTATTACTACTATCCCACCATTCACACTAAACAAAAATACAGAATTACTGGATCCATACTTTAGTTCTATAATATCTATCAGTACACTATAATAATCAATCTCTTCTTCTCCTTCTATCCTATTGTGGCAATTTCACTATTCTGGATCCATCGTTGCATCTCAAGCTTTCTTGTATGAAATCTCATTCCTCCAATGATACAGGATGTGTAGTGATTAACCCTTCGATCGGGATCACATGCTAAATCGTGCAACTCATCGATCGCACCCACTTCTTTATTGAAATACTTATGTTTCATCTACATCATAAGATAAAAAATTATATTGGTTCAAATAATATTATTTATAAGTAAATAAATAATATATCACTAATGTAACTTATAAGATCATCAAATTATTTTGTAATTTTTTTTTTATATCGATCATCGGCATCCGTATTATTCTCTCTACATAGTATACTTTTGTGCTCACTGCAAGAATTATGATTTTTAATTTTATATCGATATAAAAAAATTTTTTAATCATTAAATAGTATGGTAAGATGACACTTACTCAATAAAATCTTTAATTTTTTTCATAATTATTTAGAATGTAAAAGTGTGCTTTGGATAGCTCGTTCACATCCATAAATTCATATCTCCTTGCACCAGTAGGTCGAACCATTTGTTTAAATATAGACAACGTCGGTTCATTGTCACCCCATTCACGATTTATGTTACGATCTGCATGATTAAATCTTATTTCGATATCGTCAAGATACATCGAGCAGAATGTGACACACTCGGTAGCTACATATGCTTCTGCTATAGACTCTTCAGGCCTTACTTTATTGCACACATACTTTTTTAAGATGCACAAGAATCTGCAAACAAAAATAAATTTAAATTTTAGAAATATATTTATATTTTATAATTGATATGATAAAGTACGTATAATTTTTTTACCTTTCAATAGGATACATCCGTTGATAATGTATCAGCTCAGCCAAAAGAGCTTCTTTTGAAAAATGAACAACCAGATGCACCATAACATTAAAAAATAATGGTGAAAATTTTTTTTCTAACTTACAAAGAATGAGTACAATATCCTTCTCTGATCTCTCAAGTAAGTTAATCTTTAATTTTTGACAACACAGTTATCGGAAGAACACTCCCAGCTCAATCAATATATTTTAACCATCACCATCCAAATAGCCATGCATGACCACAGGAAGCAAACATTGCATCATCACATGGGAGTCATGACTTTGTATGCCGGAGATATTACCGTCGTTGTTTCCAACACACCGCGATACATTTGAAGCGTATGCATCAGAAAACTTTATGATTTTGAACCATCTATAGAAATTCTTCTTTTCCTCTCCAAACAGCGAATAACATGCGGGTGGCATAAAAAATCTCTCACCTCGACGAACTAAATGTAACTCCGATCAGATTTTCATTTTCTACAAATCAAGATGAGCTTTTATACATTTTTTATTTTTTTTAAAATATTCAATATAGTACCAATGATATTATCATAAATATTCTTTTCAGTGTGCATTACATCCAGATTATGATGAAGTAGTAGCTGTTTCTAATACGGTAGTTCGAAAAAGATGCTTCACTTCATCCAATTCAGCTCAGCTTAGTACGCTTCCGCTTGCAAGTACTCGATATTTTTTTAAATTAAACATTTTCAATGACTTCAAGTTGTTCTAAAATTTTTGCTCTATCTAACTCCTTAAGTGGTGGATGCTGATTGAACTTACCATCAAAATATTGATTATAACGGATCCTCCAAGAATGATTAGCAGGAAGAAATCACTGATGACCCATGAAACATATTTTTCATCTATGCTTTAAATGTAAGGAGGATGCATCCCTATTGCATATTGGACATGCAAGATATCCTTTGGTGCTCCATTCAGATAAATTTTCATATGCTGAAAAATCATTTATGGTCCATAGAATCGAAACATGCAATTTAAAATTACTTCGACTCACAGAATCATATGTCTATACCCCATTTTCCCATAACTCCTTCAGATCATCAATTAAAGGTCATAGATATACATCAATTTCATTACCTGATGCTTTTGGACCCAGAATCAATAGTGACATAAAAATAAATGGTTCTTTCATGCACTTTCAAGGTGACACATTATATACAATTAGCATCATAGACCACATGCTGTAAGAGGTACTCAGATTGCCAAAGAGATTAAATCCATCTGTCGCTAGATCAAGCCAGATATTGCGTGGGTCACTTGCAAAGTATGGATACTTTGCATCGAAGTCTTTCCATACTAAAGAGTCGGTCGGGTGGCTAAGTATGTTCTCCTTTGAAACTTACTGCTCATAATGCCATCTCATTTCTTTAGCTGTCTTTGTGGACATATACAACTTTTGAAGTCTTGGAATCAACGAGAAATATCTCAAAATCTTTTGAGGTATCTTCTTTGCTTTCTTAATATCAATTTTGTATCTAGGCTCACTGCATTTCGGACATTCAGTTGCTTATTCGTTATCCTTTTAAAATAATATGCAGTCATTTTTGCAGGCATGTATAGGAATATAGTCAAATCTCATTTTCTGTATGTATATTTTTGCTTCAGAATATGATTTTGGAAGTCTCTCTCCATCGGACAGAGCTGCTTTAATCAATATTAAAATTTGATCAAATGACTTCTAACTCCATCGATTTACGATTTTAATATAAAGCAAATTTATCAAAAACTCTAACTTGAAAAACTTTATACAATTTGGATAAGTGGCTCTCGTGAATCCCTTACAAGCTTTGTAAACTGTTCAGAAGTCCCTTCTACCTCAAGCCATATATTATATTCATGATCAGATTGCTTTCAGATGCAGCAGTATTCATACATACATTTGAACAAGCACCTTGATGTAAATTATTTAACAATTCTCCAATATCACTATGTTCGACAGGTCCAGCAGTATCACTATCATCTTCAGTATCGTCATCATCGCGCACCACTTCATTTGGATCACCCTCCCCATACCATATTCAACAAGTATACTTCTTATCCATACCATATTGTAGCAGATGCTCCTCCACAAGTGTTATGTAACGATATACCATATTGACACATTTCTTACATTGACACTTTATCCGACTAGCACTGTCAGCCTTATGCTGTGCAAAGTCAATGAAATCTCGAACTCCTTTTCGATATTCAGGCAAAAAAATACCTCTAGCATTCATCCAACTTTTGTTGATATTCATCTAACAACAAATACAAAATTATTAACAACCAAAATAAAGTTCAGTGATTTTTTGGATCCCGATTCAAATTTCGGACTGAATCGCATTTCAAATTTCAATCAAAATTTCTATCTAGATCCAGATCCGGATCATTTGATATAAAATAACACATATTAAAAAACACATGCAGACTGAACATTAACATAGAAAATATGTTACATCAACTTAATGAAGTAAAAATGTATGATCCTATCCTTTTCAAATCATTACTAACAGGTGTGGCCCTATCCCTTTCAAAAAAATAATAATCTTATTATTGTTATTAGTGGATATTTTGTCTCATTTTTGTAAAAATTTCGACAGCATCTCCCTATGGTTCTCTAAGTATACGATGTGGATATAGTACCTACGCACCCTATCCATCATATATCTGGAGAACAATAGACAGATAACTACTGAATACTACATAATGAAATGAAATATCAACTATTAACAACAATAATATTATTACTTTTCTAAAAAGTTTGAATACGGGATATTCAAGTTTCGATCTCAATGAAGATCGAAACTTGAACGGAAATCTATGGCTCAATATAATTTAAGTACCATCTTTGAACGTGCATTCAAAGATGGATTTCTAATTTATCAAAAAAGAATATCTTCGTATTGAAATTTTTTCATCAGAAATTTCAATAGAGTTTTCTCTAAAATAAAAATATTTTTTTATTTATAATTTTAGTAGCATACAAAACAGCACATAAAATAATTTAATTGTAACAAGTAACAGCAATGTGTATTATGTTAGTAAAAAAATAATTAGTCAAATAATTAAATAATTTTAGCAGTAATACTAAAAAATAATATACAACAATTATAATAATTTCAGTCCGGTCCGACCAGGCCAAATCCGGAACCGACCCGACCCGACCCCGACCCGTCCTGACCCCGACCAGTCCCGACCCCACCCGACCTGCCGGACTGGCCCGGCCCCTTCCCCGGACCCATCCCCGAAGGCCCCGGCCCGACCCGAAACTGACCCGACCCGACCCAAACCCGACTCGGCCTAAACCTGACCCGACCCAACCCAGCCCGCCCCACCCCGACCTGGCCCGGCCCCATCTCGACCCCATCCCCGGACCCTTCCCCGAAGTCCCCGGCCCGACCCGAAACCGATCCGGCCCAAACCCTACCAGACCCAACCCACCCCATCCCGGCCCGACATGCCCCAGCCCGGCTCGGACCGGAACCGATCCGACCAGACCCACCCCGGCTCCACCCAACCCACCCCAGCCCGACCCAACCCGGCCCGACCCGCACCAACCCGGCCCGACCCAGCACGACCCAAAAATGACCAGGCCCAGCCAGACCCCATCACGGACCCGGCCCAGTCACAACCCGGCCCAACCTAGCCCGACCCGAAAATGACCAAGCCCGACCCGACCCCATCACGAACTCGGCCTAACCCAGACCCAACCCAGCCTGGGCCCCAGACCCGGACTAACCACGACCACAGCCCCACTCGGACCCGGCCCGGCCCTGGCCCTGCAGGCCCCCATCTCCGGCCCCTCGGCGTCAGACCGTCATCTCGATCCCTAATCGAGGCCCCGGCCCGCCGAACCCGACCCACCCTTTCTATCCCCGACCCCAACCTGTCGGACCCGGCCCGCAGGCCTCGCGACCCTGGCCAGCAGGCCCCGGGCCACCGAACCTGGCCCGCAGGCCCCGGGCCACCGAACCTGGCCCTGCGGCCTCAGCCCGCAGGCCCCATGGGCCCGGCCCACCGTCCCTGGCCCAGGCGCGCCATCCACGGCCCCGGCCTGTCGGTCGCATCACCGTCCCCATCCCTAACCGAACCCCCCCAAAAAAAAGTAATAAAACTCACCTCGATGGTGGTGCTGGCGACGGCTTTGCAGACGGCGACGGCGACGACGGAGCGAACGGCAATGGTGATGGCAGAGCGAATGACGGCGACAGCGGCCGGACAGGGAGAGAGACGCGGGACACTGGGGGGAGCGCGAGAGAATGCCGAGTGAGGGCGGAGGGGGGCAACGAGGAAAAAATGGGTTTCAGATCGGACACGACGGGACGTGGGATATTCACAACAAAAATTTTTGTCACTAATAATTAATTTTCATCGTCAGTAATTCAAACGAATAAACTTGTGACGAAAATCAAATTTTTCATCGCTAATAAGTTTATTAGTGATGAAAAAAATTTTCGTCGCTAATAGTTCCCATCAAAAAAAAATCTCTTGTTGAAAAAAATTTTCCTCCCAAAAAATATTATTTATGATGAAAATAAAGGATTTCGTCGCTAATAGTCCCCACCAAAAATTTCTGAAGAAAAAAATTTTATTTACGATGATTATTTTCGTCACTAATTATGTTATTAGCGATAAAAATTATCTTCCGTCGCTAATAATTACTAAAAAAGAATTTCTTATTTATAAATTTTTTATAAGTAATTATATGATGCTCGCATGATAAAATTTTTTCAGATCCAACTGACAAGATAAACGACAGGACCACATTGATTTACTGAAAATGAGTTCAAAGATTTGACTGCAAACTTTTTAACTTAGGACTTCATGCGAAAAATAATGATATTTGAGAGGTCAAAAAAGTACCTTGCTTCTTTGTTCTCTGATGTTGTTGTTTAGGAAGTATGTGACCAAGTTCATCCGGCCCTCTTTCATGGCCCACATGATTGGGACCATATCTTTCTTTAAATTTTCATAGAATGTTAATACTTCCGTAGCCTGTTTCTCAGGCATCACATATTTTGTCCTGCTTATTTAGATTTTGTAGAACTCGTATTATGTTTAGGTTTAATGAGAACTATATAAAAAATAAGTTAAATTTGGGTCTGATCCTATCTAAGAGACTCAATGGAGCAATCGGCAAATAGAACCAGGCCTCTTTAGCACTAGAGCTCAGATATGGGGTATAAAATTTTCTCTTGATCTACTGTCATGTCATCTTTTTAATTTTTTTTTGTTTATTAATTAAAATGGATGGAAGATCAACCAAAATCGAACAGAAGCATGATTCAAACTAGGGGTGTCAATAGGTCAAATTGTGTTTGGTTTACATGCAGGTTAAAGTAGATTCAACCCATACCCCACATATACTTTTTCTTCATCCATATCAGCTCATTAACCTTTCTAAATTTTTATTCATTACTTATGTATATAACTAAGAAATAAAACAAAATGAGATTTTCAAATATCACAAGCAACAAAATCAAGATTTTTCTTTAAATATGTCATTATAAATATAATAAACATAAAATTTAATATATATGATAATTATGAACTAACTAATGATAAAACTAGATAAAATACAGTCACATATTCTAAAATATCTTGACCCACTCTATCCATCATTCTTGTAAACTTTTAATTTTAATATTTAATATTTTTTATAAATTATTTATAATTTTTTTATGATATTTTTTTTATTTTTTTTTCAAATTACATCTGGCATTTTAAGTATGATTTCAATCATTTTAAGTATGATTTCAATCATCATAAATATATATTTTTTTATGATAAATACTTTTATTTTGCACATATTATTTTTTAAAACTATCTTATATTTTTTATAAATATAAAAAAAATTACTATAATATATATTTTTCAATAATTTTTTTTTAAAATTTTTAAAATTTTTAAAGTATTAGCGATGAAATTTTTCATTGTTAAAAACCATTTTAACGGTGGAAAATTTATTTATCGTCGCTAATAGCTTAGTTTTTGAAATTTAAAATTTTTTTATTTTTTAAATATTTGCGACGAAAGATATACGTCGTAAATAATTAATAATTTTATGATGATAATTTGATTTAACATTATAAATAGTTGATTATTTATGATGAATAATTTTTATCATAAATTATCTTTTATTTTTAAATTTTTAAAATATATTTATTCGTGACTGAACATACGTTTCCATCGTAAATAAGTAATATTAGTGATGAAACGTATTTCATCGTAAATATTCTATAATTTTTAAAATTTTAATTTTTCCAATTATTTATGAAAAAGTCATTTATTGACGATAAAAATTTTTCTTAAGTTATGAATAACTTACTTTTTGAATTTTTAAATTTTTTTCATTTTTCAGATATTAGCGATGAAAAATTTTATCTTAAATGATTGATAATTTATGATGAAAAAATTTTTTTCATCATAAATATTTTAATTATCTACGATGTTACCTTTTTCATCATAAATAATCTATATATTTTAAAATTTTAAATTATCTAACTTTTTAAAGTATTAATGATGAAAATTTTTATCGTTCATAATCATTATGTGCGACATAATTTGTAGTTTTATCGTAAATAATTAAATTATTTACGACTGAGACTTATATCATAAATAATAAAAATATTTAATTTTTTATTTTTCTTCAAATATTAGTGATGAAAATTTTTAGTTGTAAATAAGAATAATTGACGACGGATCCAAACTTTTCATCGTAAAAAATTTAACTATTATCGATGAAAGATTTATCATCACTAATATTTGGATATTTATAATTTTAATTTTTTTTATTTAGGATAAAAATATTCATCAAAAATAAGCTCTTTATTACGATGAAACTCTTTTTTCATCGCTAGTATTTTTTATTTATGATAAAAAATTATAGTCATCATAAATATTTTTTTATTACCGACGAAAATTTTTTTACATCGTGGATACAATTATCTGCGATGTTAATATTTTTCATCGTAAATAAATTTATCGCTAAAACTCTCTTTCCTTATAGTGACATATTTTTTTGTATTTGTTCTCATGTCTTCAAAAATATATTTGCTCTCTATCATGCTATATGGCCTCATCAATATCAAACAATAAAATTTGTATCTCTTCTCTATACTATCTACACTGATATGATAATTTAGGTGTAGCTTTAGTAGTTTATTTTTTTGATAGTGATAACTATTCTATTTGGAAAAGAGCGATAAGAAATACCCTCTTAGCTAAAAATAAATACTGCTTTATTGATGGATCCATGTCACAATCGTCAGCCCCTATATCTGATATTCAAGCTTGGAAAAAGATATAATTCTATAGTTGTTTCATGAATTTTTTAATTTTTTATCAAGACATCTCTACAATAGCTTATATTGACATAGTGTAAGAAATATGGAAGAATCTCAAAGAATAGTGCTGTCAAGAAAAGATTTGGATTTATCAACTTCATCATAACATTGTCTTGTATGAACAAAGGCAACAAACTATTCTGGCATACTTAACCACTCTTAAAGATTACTGAGATGAGCTTGGAATCTATATAATAATTCTAACTTACAATTATGAAGCATAAAATGAGCTTATCATCATGATCGAACATGAGAAAGTTCATCAATTGTTGATAGGATTAAATGATAATTCTACCACTATTCACTCAAAAATATTGGCAACAAATCCTTTTTCTAATATCAACAAAGTATATTCTTTAGTCTATCAAGAAGAAAAACAGCAAGAATTGACTTCTTTTAATGTGCTTCGTGTTGAAATGATGGCACTCACCGTCGACAAAGGAGATTGTTCCAATGATAAGAAAAATATAAACAAAGATAAAAAAAAATTTTGTACACATTATGAGCCGATCACATGAAGCAGGCTCGCTGCAAACTTGTTGGTCATCCTTGAAACTGGACACCATGAAGCTATAATTTAAATAAAGCCAACAGAACACCAAGCATCAAGGAAATGGGCCTGTTACTCAAGTGTCTTACGTACCTCTATGCTGCTACTACCACTAATGATATTTTTTGCATTGATAGTGAGGATGCTGAAGCCTTTTCTTTGCCCGAATTAACTGCTAGCTAATACAGACAACTCATAAGTCTCCTCAATCAAAACAAACAATTACCTCAAGTCAATCTTGCTGGTAATCGATATTGCAATCATATTTTTGGTGAATCTAATGATTGCATTATAGATAGTGGGACTTCAAACCATATGACACTCAATCTTCTAATATGACAAAATGCACTAAGTGCTTGACATCAGATCTGTTAAACTACCTACTGACACTTGTATTTGTATCTTTCATATCAGTATAGTCTACTTATCACCTGATATACCTCTACATAGTGTTCTATTCATTTCAAATTTTCTCTTCGACTTATTATTAGTGAGCAATTAACCAATGCCTTGGAAGTATGCCATTCTATTTTTTTCAATCTTTTATGTAATTTAGAATCTCCCCTAGAAAAAGCTGATTAGGGTGGGAGATGAATGATGATATGTATCATTTTGTTCAACCATTTACTAGAAGAGTATCATCTTCAGCTATAGTCTTTCTTCTTCATTGTGACACTTACGACTTAGTCATCCTTCATCAGTCTATTTATCCTCCCTTTTCGGTAGTTTTCTAACATTTCTTTTGATAACAATTTTCATTATGAGACTTGTCATTTGTCATGACAAACTCAAAATTCATTTCCATTAAGTAATAATAAAAGTAAATGTTACTTTGCTTTAATTCATTGTGATATTTACGGATGGATATTGTACGTCCTTATATATCGATATATATTATTTTCTTAGTGTTATGGATGATTATTCTAGCTGTACCTAGGTTTGTTTGATGAAACACAAATCCAAAGCTTCAATCTTGATTATGATATTTTGCGCTATGGTTCAAACTCAATTTAACTATATCATTAGGGTCATCAAAATTGATAATGGTCAAGAATTTACATTCATGCATGTTTATTTTTATGAAAATAGTATAATCCATCAATTAACATGTATGGACACACCCCATCAAAATGGGATAGATGAACGTAAACATCATCACCTTTTTGAAGTTACTCATGCCTTACATTTTGAAGCTCATTTATCATTATCTTTCTGGAGTGAGTGCATTCTTACTATAGTATACTTGATTAATCATCTCTTTTTATTTATCCTATCTGGGAAGATATCTCATGAAGTTTTATTGCAAAGTCCACCAACCATCATCAATTACATATTTTTAGTTATCTTTATTATGCACATAATCATGCCCATAATCCACATACATTTGTCTTTTTTCACTAGCTACTCAGTGTATTTTTGTAAGATATTCTTTTGGTCGAAAGGGCTATAAGGTTTGTGATCTTGAAACTCATTAAATTTTTGTTTCCATGATGTTAAATTTTATAAAACAATCTTTTCTTTTAAGGACAAATCTTACTTACATTCAGGACTTATAGTTCCCTTACCTATCTTTAATTATAAAGATAATCATGTTGTGACTACAATATATGCTTCAATTGGTGATGTTCACAACCAACCTACTGAATAAACCCGATCTCCAAACAATATATTATATCATTCTAGTCAAACTCATACTCATCCTTCATACCTTAAAGATTATATTTGCTCGATCTCTCATGATACACCCCACATCTTTACACAACCACTGGCAGATTTAAGTATGTCTTATCCCATCTCCTCCTATATTTCTTATTTTCATTTTGCTCCCTCATACTTTTTTTTCTCTCTGCCATCTCCTTCGATGATGAGCCTACTAGTTATTCCTAGGTAGTTAAGAACCCATATTGGCGAGAAGCTATGGTATTCAAACTAGAAGCATTAAAAAAGAATAATATATGATCTTTGGTGTCCCTTCCTATAGACAAAGTTCTCATTGGGTGCAAATGAATTTACAAAATCAAGTATAAATCTGACAGGACTATTGAGTGATATAAAGCTTGCCTCATTGCTAACAACTATACATAGATTGAAGGCATTGATTATTATAAAATATTTATACAGTTACCAAACTAGTACAGTAAGCTGCTTTTTTGCTATTGCATTCATCCGTGGCTGGCTTTTATACCACTTGATGTCAACAATGTATTTCTTCATGATGATTTATATAAAGATATATATGTATATGCATTTACCATCGATTTATAACGATAGGAGGGGCATCATGCTTGTAAGTTATACAAGTCTATCTATGGCTTGAAATAAGTCTCATAGAACTGGTTTGAGAAATTTACCTTTGTCATGAAAGGAGCAGATTACAAGTAATTCTATGCAGATTACTCAATTTTTATACTCAATACTGTTTCAGGTTTCACAACAATCCTTGTATATGCTAATGATATTATTGTGACCGGTAATGTTCCTCAACAAACTATCGGACTCAATAAGTTTTTAAATGTTTATTTTTTATATCAAGAATTTTAGCTCTCTAAAATACTTTTTGATATTGAAGTGGTATGCTCTTCTAAAGGTATTTATTCTCAATGAACGCAATTATATGCCAGACATTCTATCTGAGACCAGATTCTTAAATGCCAAACCATATAATTTTTCATGAAATAGAAGTTAAGGCTTACTGATGATGTTGCTGCACCAGAGGATCCTTCCTTCTCTAGGCGGCTAGTTGGTTGCTTAATTTATTTAACAATCACAAGGATAGAAATTGTGTATTTGGTTCATTCTTTGTATATTTATACAAAATCCAAAAAAAACACACTATGATGTTCTCATCCGTATATTGCACTATTTATGATCATCTCCTAATAAAGGAATACTTCTCCCACTTTATAGTGATTTTACTTTGTATGCTTATACTGATTTGAATTAGGTTATTCCATGATTCATTGATCTCCCACAGGCTACTTCACCCTCTTAGGATCTTCCCTTATTTCATGGAAGATAAAGAAACAACTCATAGTCTCTCGCTTTTCTTGAGGCTTTCGCTATCACATGTGAATTGTTATAGATCAAGTCTTTATTATCTAATTGGCTATTGCACATATCCAGCCTATGAAGCTCTACATGGTAATTAAGCTGTACTTCAAATTGTCTCCAATCTAGTATTTCACAAATGCATCAAAGACATCAAAATTTATTCTCGCATAGTTCATGAATGCATTCAAATATGTGATATCTCCATTATATGTGTTTCTAGTGATCGTCAATTAGCTGATATATTTATCAAGATGCTAGAACGTGATTGGGAGTAACCAATTTTTATGCTCCAACTCGAGAGGGAGTGATAGAATCCCAAAGACTCTTCAAACTTTCCACTGATAGAATTCTAAAAATTCTTCAAACTATCCACATTTACCCTCATACTTATCAAGATTACTTGGTCAATTTGACCAGTTCTATCATAAATTGATTTACAAGATTTGATAAGAATCCCAAGATTCTTTAAACTTATCATATTTACCAGCATATTTTTCACATTTACTTGGTCAACTTGGGTAGCTTTATTGTGAATGGATTTATGGAATCAGATAGAATCACAAAGATTAATTTATGGGATTTGTACACACTGAATTGATTTGGTAAATATGTTGAAGTTGTACACATGATGTATATATACCCAGTCACTATGCTTAATAAAATTGGGCCATCCTAACATCTTTTCTTCAAAGTTAAATTGCCAAAGCTGATCATTGATGACTGACTTCCAAAATGCCGCTACTAGCTTGTGGTTTACTGCTGCTCATCAATATGTAAATAATCCTGGCAGTCATGTTATTTTTATGTTACAAATATTATTATCACTGGTAGAATGATGATGGTTATGCTGATCCATAGAATCAAGAATTATTGTTAAAGGCGAGGCAAAATTTTATTTTGATTCCATTGGCAAAGTTGAGAGTAGATTGATTTACCATTATTATTTTACTATTATGAATTTGGGTAGTTCGGAGATAATATGCTGAAGGACTTAAGAATGTTAGAATTACTTAGTGTAGAAATTTGATCAAGAAGAGCATAGAAATGGTTTGAAACACAATAAAAAAAGGTCTTGTTTAAATCTTCAGAAAGGTGCATTCTTCTGCATTACCATGCCTCAATGTTCTCATTCAAATATGAAGATGGCATCTGGCAATAGAAAAAAATATGACTATAGTAGTTGATATGACATGCAATAGTTGAATCCATTTACAGGCTTTTGCTTTTCAGCATTTCTTCCATAGTTTGCTATCCTATGGATAGTGATTGAAAATTAGATCACCGTTCTTTTATCCCTTAAAATCTCATAAAACTGATCTTGTTTAAATCTTCAAGAAAGGTGTACTTTTCTGCATTACCGTGTCTCAATATTCTTGTTCAATTATATAGATGGAATCTGGCGATGGGAAAATATGACCATAGTAGTTGATATGACATGCAATACTTGATTCCATTTACAAGCTTTTACTTTTTGGCATTTCTTGGATCGTTTGCCATCCTATGGATAGCGATAGAAAATTAGATCACACTATCAGTTATTCTTTGACATACAAGTTTATGGATTAAGTTTTCAGTTTAAAATGTGAGAAATGTTGGTAATAAATCATTCTCCTGTGATCTGTTTTTCTGTGGCAAATCTTGTAAATTGCATTGCTTATTTTGTTTGTACCTATGTAGAATAATATGTTTCTTCGATGATTTATGTGATCTTTGTGCTCATCTCTCCAGTCTTCTTGCTGTCAAACTGAGCTTCATTTTGGATCCTTTCTAGGATTAAGCTACTTACCCTACTACAAGGATATATGCAGCAAGCCAGCTGAAGTTAATTATGACTTCAAGTGAAGCATCTGAAAAAAGAATTAATGGCTGCTGTATATTCCAGTCATGGTTAAATTGCCTCATCCCAGAGGAGGCTGTCTTATTCTCATGTAATCAATGTTCAGATGATTTTGATGATAGAAATGATATAAAAGAAGATAGGATCACCAATCACATGTATGCAATAAATTAAAGTAGATCGTATGTACAACTTCTTGGAATGAAAAGAAACTCATCAATGCTTAACTAGGTGATTAAACTATGATCTATATTTTCAAAATTAGAATAATATTAAAATAATCGGGAAAAAAAAAAAATCCCAGGGAAAGCTGGAAAAAAGAAGAAAAATTAGTAGGGTAATTGCAAGAAAAATTTCAGTAGGCTAATTGTTTTTTCTTTAGGGTTGTTTTGTTAGAGGAGTTCATTGTTTTAGCTTCCTAGTTGTAATATGAATGTCCTCTTGAGTTACTGGTTTTGCTTATCTTGCTTGGATTTTTACATTTGTATGGTAATAAAAATTAGAACCACCAGTTCCATTACCAAGTCTTCAGTGGAGACTGGAGAGCAGAAGAAGACACTAATGATGCTAGGATATGATTGCAAAATTTTGAACTTGTGCGAATATTCGTCTATTCTAATTCCAAAAGCTATGGTGATTTCACTTTCAAAATTCATGTGCTTTGACAAACTCACTTCTTGTTTCTGTGCAAATCCTTCTCAATTCAGAAAAGTGATTGCAATCATTGAACAGGTGATGGTGATCTTTTTCATCTGATATTATCTTCCCTGAATTAGAAGATGTTATGGCTTCTCCCATTAGGAAGCAAGAGCAGGGGAATTTGTGCAAGTCAGTGGATACCAAGAGGCCGAGCCTTCAACTAAGACGATCACTTCCATTCCATCACAGAAATATCGATAGCAGATCATTATCTCATTTTCAGTTCATGTCAAGAACTCTAGAAGTGCATGTCATCGTTTGTGCATGTGAAAAATAAGAACCTAGTTAGTCTCATCTCTGGAAGATAGAACCCAATAAAGCTGTAAAATTCTCTCTCTCTAGCAATAAGTCAGCAGCCAGTTTACACCTCATTTTGAGGCTAAAAATCCTTCCCTACACCAACCAAAAAAGTTTACCAGAACCACGCAAATAATTGATCACCTTTACACCTCATTTTGGTGTTAGAAGTCCTTCCATGCGCCGACCAGAAAAAGTTAACCAGAACGATACAAGTAAGTGATCATGTGTTGTACATTTGCCTACTAACCTTGGACTAAATGTTAGAGATCAGTAATTATTGTGGTGGTTCTCAAATTCATTTCATTCTGGTTGCTCATAATAAATAAGCAAGTGTCGTAGTATATGTCTTGATTTATATAGCTCGATCCTTTGATGGCCTCCTGAACTGTTGTTGGAAGAATTGTAGCCCAATATTGTCCTACTGATACTGGTTTTGCCAAAAGGTCATTGGGCCAGGTTGCAATCCCTGATAGTATGGGCCTGGATGATCCTGAACCTTGCTGGATGGTCTTAAGTGTAGACAGGAGACCAGACGACAAAAGACTGATATTTCCTATAAGTTTTCCATTGGTTTGATTGATCATGTGTCTAATTTTTACTTCTATGCAGTTATAATCTAATATATGTATGATGTCAGTGGTTAGGCCATCAGATCACTTTTGTTTCGCTGATTAGGCATGCATATACGTTTAGAGTACTGCCACGGCAACACACAAATATCGCGTAAGTTTTGAGTTTACAAGCCCTAGAGAAACAAAAAAACAAGATATTTTTTCTGGAACAGAGCAGTCCAGACAAAACAGGATCTAACCTGAACCATTGTCGATCTACGCTTTGGACTGAAATTTGGTCCATCTATTTGATAGTATTGGTTTCTAATTAATTTGATTGAGCTGGTATTGAATTAATTCTATTGGGTGGAATTTGGATGGTTAAGATTGATTTTTTTCCCTCTATTTTGCTGAATTTCTATATATATTCCCACTTACTATAAAGTTTATTTTTATTTTTATTTTTTTTTTGGTACAAGCACTCTGGTATGAACACACACCATAAAGTCAGAAAGTAAAAAATCCTGCAGGCCCAAGGGCACTCCTGATCGTGTCATCTGGTCGCCGATATGTAGGGCTATTCATTTGATTTTAACCGACTCAATCCGACTTGAACCGATCCGATTCAAAAATTAAATAATAAAAAAATAAAAATTAAAAACTGACCTAAATAAGAGAGGAACCGAACCAAAACCGAACAAAAAATTTTGAATCGATCCGGTTTGGTTATTTGATTTTTTTATTAATTTTTTTATTTTCAATTATTCATTTTTGATACAACATATTCAAATAATTATTATCGATTCATTGTTAGTTTATTTAATTAAATTCAAAATATATTGAATTTATTATTTGATAATTTTTTATATTAAAAATTAAAATTAATAAATAATGATATATTGGTAATTGATAAATGATAAATCGATAATAAATAAAATATAACATATCAAAAATCATATTATTTACAATACAAACAAGCAATCAATCATCATAGTAAATTATAACAATAGACTAAATCTAATATCCAATCATCCATCCATATAACAAACAAGTTCTTAAAATAGTAAACAACATAAATTTAAATTATGACTAAGGTTTTTGGTTCAGTTTTTAGATTTTTCGATTTTTAACCAAATCGATCTGAAAATCAAAATTTTTGAAAATAAAAATCGAAAACCAAACCAAACTATATTCGGTTCAATTTTTTAGTTCGGTTCGGATCGATTTTCGATCTGAAACCAAATTATGAACAACCCTATCGATATGCTCAGCAACAAAAGAAGCAATCCAGTCTGCTATACTATTTGCCTCTCGAAAGAAATGGCGGCTGACACCTTGGCAAACTCTCAGAGGAAAGTTCAAATATCACGGAGAAGTGGATGGGCCTCCAGCTATCTTGTGTCATCCCGGATTCAGTCAATAATAGTCATTGAATCCTCTCAATGCAGATCTTCCTCACCCATAGCTCCTATTCACAGATAATGCCCATCCAGACGATCCAAAGCTCTGCACCTGGGACAAAGGGCTCAAACATATATAATCCCCTAGCCGCTAGTATCCTGGCATCCGCTCCCTAAAAGATAACACCAACACCACCCTTGCCATCCCTGATACTACTATCAAAATTGACCTTGACAAACCTTGAGGGTAGGAGCTCTTACGAAATAAAGATAACGCTTCGATTCACTGTAGGAGCAGTATGGGAGTCTCAAGACTCAATGTGGTCAAAAGACAAGCTAGTAGCATTGAAAAGGCAATACTTCTCAACCAGAGTCAAAGCTCTCTTCAGCACCCAATGTGTAGGCACTATTTCAGTATCGAAGACTCAACTATTTCTGAAAAGCCAGATATGATAAGTGACATACACCATCCTCCCCTCAGGTGCAGGTTGCCCCTCCAATCGTACTCTAGCAAATCGTATCTAGGAAAAGGCCCAGCCAAGAGCCACCATTTGCCTCCCAAGGTTGGCCCCAATGCCCTCCTCCAAATTAGTCTCACTCTCAGATAGTATAGGAGGATGTGCTCCATCGACTCCTCCAAATCGTAGATCGGATAGGAGGCCAGGAGGTCCATACCCCTATCTTGAGCAACATGCAAGTCGGAAATCAGTTCTAAGCAACCTTCTAAATAAAGAGCCTCACTCTAGGATGAGTAGCAACACTCCAGATCTAAGCAGCCTCGATCCTCCTATGCGGCATTGCCCGACATATCTCAGAAAGTTTCCTTATAGGGGCCTTAGGGTAATATGAACAGCCCCACACCCTCAATCCTAGATCCGATGGATAAGCACTGAGATGGCAAAAATCTGATCAGCAAGCAGACCATCAAAGAGACGAATAATATCCTATGCTCTCCAAACCCTACCGTCGACAGTAAGTAGGTTGTAGACCCACAAATGATCATCCATCTCCATATTGACAAAGGTCGGCCACCTAGAGAGAGACAAGCTGAAAATTCAGGTATCTTGATTCACATCAACCGATGCCCTATCTCCAATCAACCATCTGATCTAAGCCAGCACAGTAGCGGCATGGGCACAAATCTTCCATCAGATGAAAGAGCATCTACAGACAACTTATATCTAGGACCCCTCACCCACGCTCCATACGAAGTCCTCATCATCCTACTTCACAAATATTCAGACTGAAGAAGAAATCTAACTGCATGCCTGACAATCATAGCCTCCCTTCTATCCAGCAAAAAGATTGAATCCCAAGGCCCCCATCCCACATAGACTGGCAAACCACCTATCAAGACACCAGATTGACCCTCCGACCATCATGCCTAGAGCCCCATAAGAAGTTTTGAAACAACTGCTCTAACCTCCTAAGACAAGAACCCAGCACTACAATATTCTCAAGGAGGAATATTGGAAAGGAGCTTAGGACCGATCTGATGAGGGTCATCTTACCAATCATGAAGACGGAATTGGCTTGGCAGCCGTCGAGGTGATCCTGAATCTACTGCTCCATAGACCTACAGTCAGCCATCCGAAGATGCCATCTCATGATGAAAACCCCAAGATAGGTTAGGATCCTGATCTCTGCTCCTGGATCCCCAACCTATCCCGAATAGTTTATTCCAACTGGACCTTCATCTTGGAGCTGAAGATAATCATGGACTTCTGTAAGTTTATAAATTGGCCAGATGTCTGAAAATAGGCCTCAACAATGAAAGCAAAGCACCTCATGTTCTGGATGGAGGCACGGCCAATCAGAAGATAATCATTAGTAAAAAGGAGGTAAGAGAGTGGCTCAATCTCGAGGTGGGCTAGCTAAGCTCCCGCTCCAACCCTTGGACCATTGCTCTCAGCATTCGAGATAAAGCGTTAGCACATAAAATGAACAAGTAAGGGGAGAGAGTGCAACCTTGCTGAAGCTCGATTGTTGAGTGAAAGGATTTCACCTCTCTTGAAAGTCGAGCTCCTATATCATCCACCGCAAAAAATACCAACTCATCCAATCATAGGCTTGCTCCATGTTGAGCTTAATTGCTATCAGAGTATGATGGATAGGAGCCCACCATCGATCTTGCATGAACTTCTAGACAAGCAGGATGTTGTTGGTGATGTTTCAGCCGCTAACGAAAGCATCCTGCTTAGGACAGATCAGCCGAGGCACAATTGATTTCAGCCACCCGATCAAAATCCTGGTACATACCTTGTAGAGGATGGTGAAAAAGCTGATTGGTCTGAAGTGCTCCAAAGAAGATGCTCCAAGTTATTTTGGGATGAGGATAATCAGCATCTTCTTCCACTCCTTCGGGATGCCTCTGGAGTCGAAGATCCTCTACACCATCTCCACCACCTCACCTTCATTAATAGGCTAGTAATGATGGAAGAAAAAGGGTGGAAATCTATTTGGCCCTGGAGCCTTATCCTCCTTTAAAAAGAGTATCGCACATCTCCTCAGAAAACGCCGGACTAGTTAGGACCTCATTCTCCTAGTTTGAGATATGAGTCATAGATTGGGCTCCATGAAGTGGAAAGTACCTATCAAGTGCCACCATCCAATGCGATCTGAAGAACTAAAAAATCTACCTTTTGATTTCTCTACTGTCATCCACCACTGTACCATCACTTCTCCTTAACTGCATGATGTGGTTGGCAGATCTCTAAATCATCATTGACTGGTAAAAAAAAAATCTAGTATTTCGGTTGCCCTCCTTGATCCACTGAATCCTAGATTTTTACCTTCACATCATCTTTTGCTATCTCAGTAAGCCATGGTGCATCGAAAGCTTATGATGAAGCTCTCTCTAATCAGGCTCCTGAAGACCCCTCTCTTGATTCTCTCTCATCTGTAGGTCCATAATGTCCGCCTACACCCCTTCGATCCATCTAGAGAGATCACCAACCTCTAGATGATTCCACCAGAGGAGATTATGCCTAGCCAGCTCTAGCCTTCGAGTCATCTATTAACTCGCATCCCTATGGACCGTCAGCCTCCACACCTTACTGATCAGTTCCTATGATCTTAGATAGAAGGTCCATAACCTCTCAAACTTGAGTAGAGCCCTAGGCATGCATTGGCCATCGATGGTGATCAGAAATGGATAGTGGTCGAAGGCAAACCTTGATAAATGCTAAACCTAGTGCCCAAGAAATTGCTAGAACTAGTCAGTGGTGGCAAGAGTATGATCAATCCTCTTCCACACTCTGACCACCCCCTATCGGTTGTTGTACCTGATAAATCTGGATCCAAAATAAGCCAGATCAATTAGGCCCACATCACCAATGAACTGCATGAACTCCATGGAATCAGCATTATACACATTCTACTTACTGCCATCTTCTCATAGGGCTCCACAATATAATTGAGGTCCCCAACGATAAGGTAAGACAAACCCTACGACATCATCCTAGAAATCTCAAACTAGAGGATTCTTCATTTTCTATATTTGATGCTTGCATACACATCGAATAGAAGCCAAAGTCCTCCAGTCTGCTCCAAGATAACTAGGGCCACTTGCTGCTCATATCTATGGAAAGCATCCATCCTGATCGAGCTATATCTCCACATCACCAAGATGCCTTCCAACAGGTCTTTAGTCACCACTACATAGGACCTCTATACTATCGAGATCCACCATTTGACATGGGCAAGACTTATCTCAGAAAGCCAGTTCTCAAGATGAACACTGATGTTCGGGCAATGCCACTGGATAATCCTCACTAGTGTCAACTGAAATGAAGGCTTCCCCACCCTTCGGGTGTTCAAAATCAGCACCCTCATTATGATGGCTGACACAAAAAGGGATCTGCACTAGTACCCCCCTCAGTCTGAAGATCTACCTTCATCCTTATTGTCAATGAGTCCATGGCTGATAGACTCTCCCTAACTCTCTGGATAGCCTACCTCAGCTGTACCACAATCTCATCATGGTCCAAGACCTGACCACTCGTCGAACCTCCATGGACACTAGATCTGCACCCCTAGGATCTTGCTCCATTCGAGGCACTAGCTCCTGCTCAGAGTGCCCTTCCATGGCTGGGCATCGGAGTCACTCCCTAACTCCTTGGACTAAGGTGGAGACATCTCCCCCTCCCCTAAGAGCCTCACTGAGAAAATAAAAACTCTGAATCCCCTAAAGCTGGCCGTCACCTCTGTTCGAGTCTTAGACAAGGCTGGGGGCTTGCCTTTGATCTTATTCTTCTTCCCTGGGCCTTTTTTGGATCCACCGGGGCTTCCTTCCCATGAAATTGGTCTTTTAGGTGCCCGGCCAACATCAAATTCAAAAGGCCGGACATGTTTGGGCTAGGTTGAGCCTAACCCCGAACTCCCCACTTGGCCCAAACCAAGTCCGAATGGCCCTCCCACCACAGCACCCATGGACAGGCCAGCATGTGCATCTTGACCCACTGCCAATAGATTGAACTTGTTGGTGGGTCGATTTGTGCCAAGGCTTAAGCCCGACCCCTCCTCAGCATCCAACCTAGTGCAGCCACCCTTCGATCCAATCATTGATTTTGGTGTGGATCGGAGGGGTGATCGTTGCTGTGCGATCTTGGTTGGCTTAATCTAGTCGTTGCTTCCCCCTAGTAAGTCGACTTGATCTAAGCCTGTCTGAGATGGCTCCTTCCTATAGTGACTCAGCCTACGTGCTGACTCAGTGGATCAAGTTGGCTCACCCCTCTTCTTCCCCTACTCAACCAGTGCCTCCAGCCTAGATAGCCGCTGATAGACAGCCACTAGCTAGGGCCCAAGACATGGCTCACCATCCACAGCTCTCGCATCCTCCCTTCCGGCCAGGGTTACGTTCTCCTGGCACAATGCAACTCCTTCACCTTCAGTCGAGCATGTCATCGCTAGAGCATGGAAGTGCTCCCAATGGTAGTATACCCCATCAAGGTTTTTGTAAACATACCTCTGCCAAAATGGGTTGTCCGACCCCTCGATCAACACCTTTGGTAGACCTACTCAAAACACAGGTCGCCCACCCAAGCCCAACCATCTTGAAACCATCTTGGGCTATTATTTTCAGCCCGACAAGTCAGGTTGGGCTTAAAAATAGAGCCTGAATTGTGAAAGGGTCGGGGCTCGATTTATAGTGACCTAGCTTAGACTCAACTCGGATCTATATTTAACTCCAAAAGATCCTATAGCCCATTAGCCATAACCTGAACTCTGTAGACTATAGCTATAAAACGTAACTGTAAGGGCTATCTCTTCTTCTCAAGAATCCTAAGTCCTCCACTCTTCCATGTCCCAAACCCTAATCCCCGATTCATCAGTCCAAGCACCTTGTTCCCATCCTCGATTCCTAATTCTTCGACATCGGCACACCACCCATGAGGCCACGACCTCCACCTCTGCCTCTACAAACCCCGCCATCACCTCTCTACCCCACTGACAGTCCTAAGCTCCTAATTATCTGCTACTTTCATGGAGGCTGGCTCCTGCACCTGGTCCAGCTGTTGCCTCTGCCTCACCACCGACCTTGGTGCCATCATTGTCATCCCCCACTATCGCCTCAGGCTCGAGCATCGCCTTCCCTCTTCCTCAGTGTGCTCGGTTTTTCTCGAGTCCTGACCAGACTAGCATTTTTCCTCCACACCACTGTGCCTTCTTCTCACACCTATGTGCCTCCTCTTCATACCCCTGTGCCTCCTCGCCTTCTCTTCTTCCCATCTCCTCTCCACCTCTCGGGCCCCAGTGTCCTCCCCGCCTCCCCACTTTCTATCGATCGATGATGTCGGCTCTGTAAGATAAGCATGATTAATTATGTTTATCCCAAATTTTGATCATGGATCAATTAATCTACTGAATAGCTGACTGACGAGTCTGAAACTTTCTTTCTTGAAAATCTGTTTGAAATATCATGTGCCAATTAATATTGCTGTGATAGATTTTGATTTTGAGATTTGAGTATCAAACTGTTTTATTGAAACATCATTTTGAACAAAATTATATGGCTCACTTCAATTATTATAAATTTTATTGAGACTATGAAGAAGATTTAGGATCAGATGATTTCAATAATCTTTATTAGAATAGACATTATGTGTTCTGAACAGATGCTGCATCTTCTAAGTCTCATTTTTGTTTTTATCTTGCTTTTCAATCCTTCTTCTACTTTATTATATTTTTTATTGATTTTATTTTTAAATATCATGCTACACAAAACTTCAAACATTAACGGCTAGTACTAGTGCATCAGTTAGTATGGATGTACAAGATGGATATAATGAGTATAATAGTCCCAAGCATCAAAAGTTAAATTCTAAAGTATGGGATGACATGGAGAGGATGACAAAAAATGATGAAATTATGGCCAAATGCAAATATGGTAAGAGGTTATTTATAGCTAGTTCTAATAAAGGAACTTCTCATTTGTTGCATCACATAAAAAGATATCCTAAAAGGAGGGATGAAGATATTAGGCAATGTATGCTTAAAGCTCATACTTCTGCTGATGGAAGCACATCGATAAAAGTTTATAAATTTGATGATGAAGAGTCTCGTAAATCACTTATCACTTTTTTGATAGCTTAAAAACATCCTTTAACCATTATAGAGAAGCCTGCCTTCAGGTACTTTATGTCTGTGAACTATCCAAAGTTTAAAAATATAAATAAGTATACTGCGAGAAGAGATTTATTCTCCTATTATATGAAAGAGAGAGAACTTGTCCAAGAAGAATAGATGGAAGCTCCTGATAGAATTTATTTGACTTTTGATAATTGAAAAGCTAAGCACATATTTGATGAATATATTTGTATTATCGTTCATTGGATTGATAGTGATTGGAAGTTATAAAAAAGAATTATCCATTTTAAGGCCTTATCTATAGTAGATAAGGTAGCGTTATGCTTGGCTCAATGAAAAATAGATAATAAAATTTTTAGCATCATATTGGACAATGCATCATACAATGTTCTATGGCTAACTTTCTTAAATATCGATTTCTTACAAAAAACTCTTTACTACGCGATGATAAGTTTTTTCAGATTCGTTGTTGTAGCCATATTTTGAATCTCATTATGCAGTGTAGTTTAAATATTATTGAAGATGTGACTGCTAAAATTTGCAATAGAATCAAATACATTAAAAAATTAGTTCTTTGGGAGAAGTTTTATGAAATTACTACTAAGAGTTTTCAATTGAATACAGAGAAGAAATTACATTGTGATGTCTATGTGAGATAGAATTTGACATATTTGATGCTTGATTATGCACTTTATTTCAAGAATGTATTATAGTATTGGACACAAAGAGATAAAAATTTTAAGTTTATACTGTCCGAAGAGGAATGGAAAAAAGTAAGCATACTTTATGGATTTGTAAAGGTATTTTATAAAGTAACATGCATGTTTTCTGGTACTAAATACTCAATTTTGAATATTTATCACAAAGGGGTGTGGAAGATTTATACTTATTTGATAGAAACAAAAAGTGGTCCATACAGTTTCATGTCTAACATGATTGATGATATGCTTTGAAAATTGATAAGTATTGGGCTAAATATAATTTGGTTTTGTCTTGTGCAATAATATTGGATCTCCCTATAGGGTACATTTTGTAAGCTATTATTTATCCAAGCTTTATGGTGAGAGTGTTGAAGTGCATATAAAAAGGATTGTGGCATCCCTTTATGGTTTATTTGATGAGTATAGAAGAAATGCTCCCACCACTTTATCTAGTATGGATCTTCTATTAGTTCAAGTTCTTCAATTGGAATTCATGATGATGATGCTGACTTTAGTGATTATAAATAATTTATAAACCAATTATCCGATCCTTAATCTAAAAAGTCTCAATTAGATATGTATTTGAAAGAATGCAGTGAGTATGATATACATAGTGAAATTGATGTTTTAGACTATTGGTATAAGAATTCATCAAGGTATCCAGAGCTTGCATTGATGGCACGTGATCTTTTGATTATCCCAATCTCTATAGTTGCATCAAAATCAGCCTTTAGCATTGGAAAAAAGGTGACAAATCCTTGAAGCTCACTTAAATCAAAGATGGTTCAAGCTTTGATTTGTCTTAAAAATTGAATGCGTGCTAGAGGCTTTTCCTTGGATAATTATTTTTTTATACTATTTAATTTTTTTACTACTTGTACTTTTATATTATGAACTATTTATTTATCTTATGTTGTTTTGATTGTATAAATGCATAAATGGGAATTAGATACATTAGGAAGTATTGATGGAACCCCGACTCTAAGCTCATTGGATGATGGATCATCCAGCTCCACTAATGATGAGGTTGATGGGGATGAAGACGATGGTGGTGACATTTTTTAGATGATTTTATTTTTTATTTGCTTAGCAAATATATTTTTTTTATCAAATTTTTCTTTTGTGAGTATTGAGTTTCTTTATGTTTGCTTAGTTGATTTTAATTTAACTGATTTTTTTTTTTTTGTATTTGAGATCTGTAGGCTCAAAATTTCAGATAGTAAGGAATAAAGATGAGGCGGAAGATGCAGTTTGTTTTGATAGTGTGATTATTCTACACTCTATAATATATCAATGATGTATTGTGTTCCTATAGAGTATTTATATAAATATTGTCTAATACTTATTTCATTTAGTATGATAAGTTTGATTATTTCAATGTTGAAATTTAGTACAACTTAGCACTTGATACTTTAATTGTAATTTTACTTTTAATCCTTGCACATGGTACTTTATTTGATTATTTTCTCTTATTTAGCTTGATTATTTTTTCTTATATCTTATTTAGTAGTTTTTTTCTAATTTGAATATAGTGAGGTAGAAGAGCTACATATACTTATGCAAAAAATGGATCAAGGCCCAAAAATGAAACAAAGAAAAAAAAATATTGGGCCAATACAAAATCTGTCAGCCCAAATTTTTTGTTATTCTAATTTTCAATAAACTAAATAAAAAAAAGGCCCAAGGCCTAGCATGAAAACCTGAAACCCGATATATAGTGGGCTCGGGCCTAAAATGGAGGCCTGAAGGTCCAGCCGAGCCGGGCCCAGAAAATTTTGTCTTTTTTAGTTGAGCTAGGCCCAAATCCGGCCCGATCCAACTAATAAGAAGGTCTAACCCCCGATTGCAGCGGTCAGGAGAGATCAATTTTGATATTTTCTTAGGTGAAGCCTAGCCTCCGCTACACAACCATCCACTCATCCACCACTACCAATTCCCTAGCCAAGCTCAGAATCCTCTGAAGCACCTCCACCCCCTAGAACTCCATGAAAAATCACGACAAACGGATCCAAACCAGGGCCGAATGGATAGCCCCTCCACCTGGAAGAAACCCGACTGCCATGGCTCCATAGCCAACACCTGATCGGCAACGACCCATGGCCAGTTGAGAACCGGCTCTCTCTTTACAGCCTCCTCAAAGCGAAAGAGGTGGCCCAGCTCCAAACGATAGCCCACTACTTCCCCTTTCAACCCGCTTGTGATAAGAGATCCCATGCCACCACATCCGATGCCAATCTTCGGCCAGGACTTCTCACCTTGACTGTCAAAGCTGCCCAGACCTTCGATTCCTCCCTCATAACCTCCTCCGAGAGCTTGATCACCTCCAAGAACTGCTTGACAAGCTCCTCCACCTCTACCGACGATGGTTTCGGTGAAACCTATACAGTGCACCCTTGCACTGTCCTTTTCCAGCTTTCTAGGCCCTAAGATGAGTCCCCAAGTGGCTCGCCATCTACTCCAGCACCGACACCCACTGAACCAAAGCCGATCATTGGTGATCAAGATGGAAAGGAAATGCATACAAATTTTAAAGCATAGATAAAATGAGTCCACAATAGTCACTATTCAAACAAAAAAAAAATAACTAATGAAACATAAGTTTGTTTTTTTGAAAAAATGAATATGTACTCTATAGTACAGCATAGGTCCAAATTGGGTATGTACGAGCTACTTGTGGACTTGTTCAGCCCACTCGTATCACTGACATGCCAAAATGATGGCTTAAACTCATTTCATCTTCTAACTTTTTAGTTTATTTATATATTAACTGTCACACCTCCGACCTAAGACAATGAGCTGAGAGTCATGGCAACTGCCACATCCTTATAAAGAACTCTCTCTATAAGTAGACAAGATATTTTAAATATATATCAAAACAACATAGTGATATTTATTAAAATACTTAAAATCAAATATTTAAATTTACTAACCAAACCAAATAGTGTCTCAATTCAATTATCTTATATCAAATTAAGTTTCACTAAAAATAACAAAAATTATATCTAAGTTCAATGAAGTTGATAGTGCCAAGTCTCACTTCCAAAAGCTCTCTCTCAAAATTAATATCTATGCTTATAATTAATTATCTGAATCTAAAAAATAAAAAAGAGAGATGATGAGCTTGATATGTCGGTAAGTAATGAACCATCTTTTCGATATATTTTATAATTTACTTTGAAAGTAAATAATTATCTTTGAATTATTCATGATTTTATAAAACTATGTTTTGAATTAAAAGTGATTTCTAAAATATCATGATTTACTGATTTATTATGAAATATGCATATGTGAAATTGTTTGGCAAGAAACCTGATATCTTTGTTTGGAATTAAAATATTAATTTTGATAATCAAAAGTAATGGTTTTAATTTAGATAATATTTGTGGTATTGATTTTTCTCTTATGAGATGATTTAATGATGAAATTATACTAAAAAATTAAAATATCAAAAAATTCAAGGATGAGACTAGAACAATGAATTTTTAATTTTTGAAAGCATGGATGAGAAAAAATATTTTTGATTCTCGATTGACTGAGATATCACTATGTAATTTATATTAGTATGTTCTCTTATCTTGTGCTGAGTTAAGTTTTAGTGGATGAATCTAAAGTTAGTAGACAATCGATTCACTATCTTGAATATGAAACATTTCGATACAAACCTCTTTCTTTCGATCAAGATATAAGATTGTTCTACAAGAGATAGATTGGAGTTATTTATGATCTAATCTTGTCATAAATCGATTAATTAAGAGCAATTGATATTTTGATAGAAAATTTTGAAATTTTTATTTAGAATTAAGATATTAATTTTCTCTCATTTATAAGAGATGGGTTTGATTTAGATCATCTACAATAAGAATCAGATCATGAGGATTGAACCATATTCTTGTGACAAAGTCTAACAATAAAAATGAATATATGAGTAGAATATATAGATACCTAGAAATAAGATCACGATTGTAAAATATTAAAGTTCAAAAATCCTTCTTAGAAAATTTTGGGACTAAATTTCTTTTAGGAGAGGAGAATGCAATATCCCAGCCTAGTTTAATCAACCTAATTTCAAAGAGTAGCCACACAAGTCCATGCATGAATCATAAAGCACTGAAAAAAAAAAACAAAGAAAGGAAAAGGAGGAAGAAGACTCCCGATAGGAGTCTTCTTCTCCGATGGATTTGGTGTGAGCACTAAACTTTAGGGTTCCTCTATAAGAGGAGACCATCTTTTCCTCTGTGAGCACCTACCATCGAGATTCCTCCATCTCACCGTCTCTCTCTATTCCTTTTTCTTGTTCTAGATTATCTTCACCATGCCAGATGAAATCATGATTAAAACCATTGAAGATGAGGTAAGATTTCTCGAATCCTCTTCCTCCCAATCCCTTTTTGCTCCTAAACTCTAAATTTAGCCGATTATTATAGATTTTTCATGGAAAACAAAATGGCTTCTAAGTGCACTATTTTTTTCTTCCGTGTTTGAGTTGATTCAGGCACCATCCATCGTTGCTGTTTGTCGGACCGGAGATCTATGACCTCTTTACCATGGGCCATAGCTATTGAAAATTTAGGTATTTTGCAAACATATTTCAAAATAATTTTAAATTTAAGCACGCGAAGATAAAATTAAATCAGATTTAATCCTACATATGCATTGATCTAAATCAAATACTTATAGATCTAGTTTATATGATGATAATAAGACATAAAGCATTTGATTTTAGAAAATAAAATTAATTTATGATCAGATCACATATCTGAATCATAGAACTTCTTCTCGAATTTGGATCTATAGATGTCTTCATATTCTGATGTAATCGCGCACGTGCCCGACTTCTATAGGTATCCACAAGAGGCTTGATATGATCGGAGGCTCTTTGTTCTCCTTGATGTGCTAGCTTTCTTACAGAGAATGCTTCCTTGATGGTTGAACAGGATCTCCTTCAATCTCTAAGACAATCTCAAGAAGGAAGAAGACAAGGTGTAGGAAGAAGAAGACACAAGAGAGGAAGAACCCTTCTCTTTTTGCTGGCTCTCTAAAACCTCATGCCCTAAGAGAAGTCACGCCCCCAATAGCCCATGCTCCAATACTTTCAGATATCCCTCTCCACGCCCCATAACCCTTATTTATAGGTGGCATCCAAAGGTGAAAGGAGTAGGGTTTGATAGGATCAAAAACCAAGTCCTACTAAAAGTTCAAAACTCAAGTTGGTTCAAAACCAACTTTGACCAAATCAAATCTGATTTGATTCTTATTTAAAAAAGGGATAAGAGTGGGTGTGTGAGGGGCTTGGGTTGATCTTATCCCATACCAAAAACTAGGTTGGTGTGGGCTTAGGTGGCACAAGGATAGGGTGGCACAGTGGAGAGAGAATCCTAATCCAACTAGGATTCTTTTTAGGTGCAGATTTAAATTTGATTTGAATATATTTTAATCCTAACCAACTTAGGATTAGGTAGCACCTAAATTAAGCTAATTTATAGTCCAATTAAGAATTCAATTAAAATTGGATTAAATCCTAATCTAATTAAGAAATTGATTCAATCAAGTTCTAGTCTAAACAGAAATTATTCTCCTTATGCAATTGAGTTATCTCATAAACTAATTAGGCTTAATCTAATCAAATCCAAACTAATTTAAATTAAATTAAATTAAATTAAATCTAATTTGAATCCTATAGCTTAATCAGATTAAGCTAGACAGTAATCCAATTACCAATTGTTCTTCCTACAACTCACTAACACTTAGTGAATCTTTCGATTGCAACTTTTGCATTATCAATCATATTGATAATTAATTTTTATTATAATTTTTAATTATAATTCAACCATCTGATCATTCAAGAAGCTCTTTTGTGTGTGATCCCATAGATTCCAATCTGTATGACAGTGAGATATATTATAATCTCTATCATAGTATCATTGAAATTTTTTTCAATGGGTTAGAATACTTCTAACTCATACCTTTTAAGGATCATCGATTCAGAATGATCCTAGTGAGTTCTCACAATCCACTAGTGACATCTAGCAGCATGTGGTGATAATCTAGCAGAATAAAAAGTAGAATCTCTAGGTATAGTTACCATATGATTCAGTTCCTTTATCGTGAGTTCCGACAAGATAGAGATTATGAAAACTCATCAGACTCCTTCATCTGTCATATGAAAAATTCGATTAGCTCAAGTCTAGATATGATACTTATGGAACTCCTTTCCATCTATCATCTTGCTATGGCCACAGACTTATGGACTTAGCTTCTCAAATCTCATAAGACTATTCCTTATCTACTAAGATCGATAGATCCTATCTAAGTACGCACCTTACTCTTACAGTGAACCTACTGCAGCCAATATCCACTACAAAGATCTATATGACTAAGGATCATATTTATGTATAGTCAAACTACAACAATCTCACTGTGAGCAGTCGAGACACCATAGATCAAAAAACTATTTACATAACTACAGTATCGAGAGGATCACTAATGAGTGAGTAGACATCCATATGATCTCTCATATGATCACGTTCAGTACTGATGTTCTCTAACAACCATCCATACTCTCGTTCAATATCTCTATATCGTAGACTCGAGACTCATCTATTCTGAAGGAAGCTATCCGTATATCAATCTAATCGGATCAATCACCATCCCCATGATGATCCATCGATTGGAAGTAATTTAAAAATTAATTATACATATCTCAAATTTTAAACTCTTTAGAATATGTATCTTTAAATTAATAATTTTTTGGATGATTCTCAGACATATAATACAAAAATGAATAAAAATTATCTATTTTAATAGTTTAAGTATAAATACATACCCTAGGATTATTATAATGTGTTAGCCATATTGCCTTCTAGGGCATACATCTAACAATCTTTCACTTGACCTAAAGCTAATTGGCCACTAACTTAAGTCTCATCTTCTCAAGATGGGCTTCAGTCTTCTGATGGCTCAACTGCTTTGTTAGTGGGTCTACTATATTATCTGTGGAGTCTACTCTTCGCACCTCGATATATTTCTTCTCGAGGTAGTCGCATGTTATCATTCTTCTATGCTAAAAATTTTGGTAAGACTTAGCTCTTTAGCTAGAGCTATGGCACCAATATTGTTGCAATATAGTGTTATGCCATCTCATGACATTATACCTAGTTCTGCAACAAATCAATCCTTCCTTAGCTACCTCATAAGTAATGATATATTCAGCTTTTCTAGTTTCATAATGATCGATTATTTGAAACTCTTCCAATTTATCAAATTTTTATTGCATAAAAATACTCAACCTGATGTAGACTTTCTATCAGGATCAAACATAAAATCTGAATCAGTGTATCCCTCAACCTGTAACACCATTCCTCCTTCATAGATTAAGAACAGATCTTTAGTTCTTCTCAAGTACTTAAGAATGTTCTTCACAGCTATCCAGTATTTTTCTTTTGGATTCGACTGATACCTACTCATAACACTCACAATAAGAGTAATATCAGATCGCGTATAAAGCATGGCATATATGAGGCTCCTTATAGCCGAAGTATAAAGGATCTTGCTCATGAGCTCAATTTCCTCAGGTGTACAAGGACACATCTTCTTGGAGAGAGTAATGCCATACCTAAAGGGTAGGAGTCCTCTTTTAGAGTTCTTGATGCTAAACCTCTTCAGCAGTTTCTCTATGTATATTTTCTATGACAGATCAAGTATCTTTTTAGATCTATTTCTACAGGTCTTTATTTTTAGAGTATAGGATGCCTTGCTCAAATCTTTCATAAAAAATTTCTTAGACAACTATCTTTTGACTGAGGTCAGCATAGGAATATTATTTCCAATAAGGAAGATGTCATCCACATATAGTACAAAAAATTTGACAGCACTCCCACTGACTCTTTTGTATACACAAGATTCTTTTTTATTCTTGATAAAATCAAATAATTTGATCGTATCATTAAAACGGATGTTCTAGCTTCAAGAAGCTTGCTTCAATCCATAAATAGATCTTTGCAGTTTATAGACTTTATGATCTCCATCACTGAAAGTAAAACTTAAAAGCTACTCCATATAGATATCTTCCTCAAGATATCCATTCAGAAACTTAGTTTTTACGTCCATCTGCCATATCTCATAATTATAAAAAGCTGCAATGGCAAGCAGTGTACGGATGGATATAATTAAGCATGGCTACAGGCGAAAAAGTATACTAATAACTCAATGTCTTCATACTGACTATAATCTTTTGCCACGAATCTAGCTTTATAGGCTCTACTTTACCATATGCATCTATTTTGATTTTATAGATCCATTTATATCCAATAGGTACTATGCCCTTTGGTGGATCCACTAAGGTCCATACTTGGTTCGAATGTATAAAGTCAATTTCTGACTTCATAGCATTCAACCATTTCTCGAAGTCAATGTCTGATATTATCTCATCATAGATTTTAGGATAATCTCCATGACCTTTATCTTCAATGAAGAACACTTTCTCTACCTCCTCAGTAAGCATACCTAAGTTTTTTTTAGGAGAACGGGAGACCCTACTCAATCTATGAGATGGAAGCAGAACTACTGGCTTAGTATTAATAGGTTCATCCAGTTTTTTAGCTCGTTGCTCTTCAGAGACTTTTTTTTCGAGCTCAATCAACCTTCCATTATCAGCATCCTTAATAAATAGTTTTTCTAAAAATAGAACGTGTTGACTCACGATTACATTGCGATCTTCTGAAAAGTAGAAATAGTATCCGAATGACTCTTTAGGATATCTTATAAAGCGAGCATTCATGAACCTAGCTTCTAACTTATCCACCATTTATCTTTCTACATAGGTTGGATATCTTCAAATCTTAAGGTGAACAAGACTCGATTTTTTATCATGCCATATCTCATACGGTGTGGTAAAAATGGATTTAGAGGAAACCTTATTTAATAGATAAATTGTGGTTAGTAGGACATGTCCCCAAAAATTTAAGGATAAGTGAGTGAAACTCATTATGGACCGAACCATATCTAATAAAATCCTACTTCTCTCTGACACCCCTTGAGATATACTAGGAAGAGTCCATTATGAGTCTGTGCTATTTTTTTTAAGATAGGTTAGAAACTCTCACTAAGGTATACACCTCTTTGATCTCATCGTAAAATTTTAAGGGTTTCTATTTTTTTTTTACCTCATATCTGAGTTCTTTGAACTTTTCAAAATTTTAGATTTGTATCTTAGACAATATACCCATACCATGCAAGATCAATGGTAAAGGCAATGGAGTAAAGAGAATCACCCCTAACCAGCTCATCAAATGGGTTGCTTACATCAAAATATATCAGGGCAAGTATTTTAGTGATCCTTACACCATGTCCCACAAAGGATTGGTTTGACCATCTTTCTTCGAAGGTAGAATTCACAAATCAAAAATAACTTGAGAGTCGATGAGCCTAAGAGTCCATAATTTTTAATTTATATATTCCATCTTCTCTTATATGATCAAACTTGAGGTACCACATATACTTTGGGTTAATCTCATCTTTGGATCTCTCAGAACCTACGATACTCACTATCTGCTCAGATATCAATATTAAATAAATTTAACATACATTCTGAAGGAATATCTCCTATTTCTTTTCTTTAGGCTCTCCAGGATAATTCTTTTTCCAATGGCCGTCAGTTATGGAAACATTGTCCTTTGTCTGTAGTCTTTTTTGGAGTGTCTTTCTTCGGCCTTTTCTCCTTCTTCTGTTTCTTCGCAGGCTTATTCTTCTTCTTCGCTGAAGACTTTTTTTTGGAAGAAGATGCCTGCTTCACAATGTGAACGGAGCCTCATGAACTTTTCAAGGTCTCCTCTTAGGTCACCAATATGTTGACAAGTTCGAGTAAGGTGCAGTCTAATTTGATCATATGACAATTTAAAATAAACTGACCGTATGAACTAGTCAAGGTTGCATGATCAGATCCACTTGCAATTTCTTCTGCATGATCAAGCCAAGCTTCTCAAGCTCTTCTAGATCTTTGATTATTATCAAATAGTGATCATGGACCAACTGTCTCTCGTGCATCTTGGAGTTGAAGAGTCTCTTCGAAACTTCAAAATGCACCATTCGGCTCTGCTCACTAAACAACTCTTGCAGGTGAGTGCTTATAGCCCTGGCAGTTGGCATGTGTTAATGCTGGCTTTGCAACTTGTTTGACATAGAAGCCAGTATGTAGCACTTGACCTGATTGTCATCATCCGTCCATTTATCTAGTGTAGCTCTCTGCTCAACACTAGGATGGTTTGGTAAAGGAGAGGGGTCCTGATAGAGAATATACTCTAATTTTTTGGATATCAAGATAATCTTGAGATTTTTGAACCAGTCCTTGAAATTAATTCTGACCAGATGGTTGGACTCTAGGATACGGGCTAAAGGATTTGAAGTTGACATGGTTAACTGTGAAGAGTAAAAATTATAATTAGATATTTGTACTCAGACTTAAAATTTATTCTAGAGATTTTAAAAAATAAATTAGCCTCTCACTATTCTTACGAATCTCTCACACTCTCCATAGAGATGCAGAAATCCCTACGCGATTAGAATTTTTAGTGGATACTGCGATCTCACTGATATGCGTGCACATCACTGTATCCGATTATTGGACCATGCAATACGGATGAGTGGATAACTATTATCCAATACTTCTCAAGTATGTTGCAGCGATTGGTCTCTAAGTCATATAGCCTCATCGTGCCTGATTATTGGCCCAATCCTTAGTTAAATCAGACCCACCATTCAATACATAGGTAAAGCCATCATTAGATCCCTCATCGTATCTGGTTATTGGGTCCAACCCCATCATTACCTAATAATATCTCATGCTAATAAAGTAGTTGCATCTTCCTGATGCAACTGAACTACTGTAACCAGTTGAGAACAATCAACACCAGTAGAACATCCATATTCTTACAATGGTGGAAGACCTAGGACTTAATATTTATGAAGAAATTTTGATTTAGGTCTCATCTAACTAGTCATCACCATAACTAGTCCTATTGAAATGGGCTAAATCAAACCACCAAGCAATCTGATTTAAGACACAATTTATCAAATTGCCCAGGTAAGTGAAGATGAGTGGGAGGCTCCTCCTTGATAATTCAAGAGTTTTAATTAAATAAATACCATCTAGTACTTATCTTAGATACTAATTGATCAATTGGTTTCAAATAGATTAGCTTAAGTGATTGAGGCTCGAGCCATTGAGCCATATTAGCTTCTTAGGTCAATCGATTAAATAAATAGATTTCAATTGATCCAACCAACTATAACTATTGGTTTGATCATAAGCACTCTTTATCTAATCCTAATCAACTCTTGAATGGATTCGATCAACTACTTAAATCAATTGAGTTTCATTAAGTTCAAATTAATTATCCTATGTGTAATCAAATTACTTGACCTAATTTGATTTAACCATATTCAATTGTTAATCCAATTAACGTAAAACTCAAATCTTAATTCTAAATTTTAGATCTAAATTATTTGAATGAATTAACATGTTATAATCTTAAAATAATTTTTAGATTTTAGATCTAAATTCTAAAATTCAGATCTAAACATGTTATGGTATCAAAACTTATTTTTGATTTTCAGATCTATGAAACAATTTTAGATCTAAGCCACTACTCATATATCTCATATATGATAAATAATTAGATTTAAAAACTAATTTACAGATCTAAATCAACAATCATATATCTCATATATGATTTAAAACTAGATCTAAAATCATTCTACATTGATATAGGACAACCTTTTTAACATAAAGGGTAAACCTTATACTACGACAATCTTATTTCATATCAATGTCGAACAAATCATGATATATCAGATCTAAAATTATTCATATATCTCAAACATAAATAAAAATCAGATCAAAAATTTTCAAAAATAATTTTCAAAATATTTAACATCGATATAGGATAATATTTTCAACATAAGGGGTAAATCTTATGCCAGGACAATCTTATACCATTCCGATGTCGGATCTATATCAGATTAATTTTAGATTTGATTTAAAAATTAGATCATATCTTATTTACATGCATAAAAATCCATGGCTTTAATACCAATATTGAAAATTTAGATATTTTGCATGTAAATTTCAAAATAATTTTGAATTTAAATAGCAGAAGATAAGATTAAATCAGATTTAATCCTACGTATGCATTGATCTAAATCAAATACCTATAGATCTAGTTTATATAATGATAAATAAGACATAAAGTATTTGATTTTAGAAAATAAAATTAATTTATAATCAGATCACATACCTAAATCGCAAAACTTCTTTTCAAATCCGGATCTGTGGATGCCTTCAGGTTCTGATGTAACCGCACTCGTGCCCGGCCTTTACGAGGCTTGATCTGATCGGAGGCTCTTTATTCTCTTTGATGTGCTAGCTCTTTTGTAGAGAATATTTTTGTGATAGTTGAACAGGATCTTCTTCAATCTCCAAGACAATCTCAAGAAGGAAGAAGAAGAAGATACAAGAGAGGAAGAACCCTTCTATTTTCACTTGCTCTCTAAAACCTCACGCCCCAAGAGAAGTCATGCCCCCAGTGGCCCACACCCCAATACTTTCAAATGTCCCTCTGCATGCCCCATAACCCCTATTTATAGGTGGCATCCAAGGGTGAAAGAAGCAGGGTTTGACAAGATCAAAAACCAAGTCCAACTGAAAGTCCAAAACTCAAGTTGATTCAAAACCAACTTTGACCAAATCAAACTTGATTTGATTCTTATCCAAAATAGGGGATAAGAGTGGGCATGTGAGGGGTTTGGGCTGACCTTATCCCATGCCAAAAACCAGGTTGGTGTGGGCTTAGTGGTGCAAGGAGAGGGTGGCGCAATGGAGAGAGAATCTTAGTCCAACTAGAATTCTTTTTAGGTGCAGATTTAAATCTAATTTAAATATATTTTAATCCTAACCAATTTTAGATTAGGTAACACCCAAATTAAGCTAATTTTTAGTCCAATTAGAAATCTAATTAAATTTGAATTAAATCATAATCTAATTAAAAAATTGATTCAATCAAGTCCTAATCAAAATAGAAATTGTTCTCTTTATACAATTAGATTATCTCATAAATTAATTAAGCTTGATCTAATTAAATCTAAACCAATCTAAATTGAATCTAATTTAATTAGATCTAATTTGAACTTTATAGCTCAATCAGATTGAACCAGACAGCAATCCAATTGTCAATTGATCCTCCTACAATTCACTAACACTTAGTGAATCTTTTGATTGTAATTTTTGCATTATCAATCATATTGATAATTAATTTTTATTATGATTCTCAATCATAACTCAACCATCTAATCAGTCAAAAACTTTTTTTATGTGTGACCCCATAGATTTCAATCTATCTGGTAGTGAGATATACGATGATCTCCATCATAGTATCATTGAAACTCCTTTCAATGGGTTAGAATACTTCTAACTTATACCCATTAAAGATCATTGATCTAGAATGATCCTAGTGAGTTCTTATAATCTACTAATGATGTCTAGTAGCATGTGGTGGCAATCCAGCAAAATAGAAAGTAGAATCTTTAGGTGTAGTTATCGTGTGATTTAGTTCTCTATCATGAGTTCGAACAAGATGAAGATTATGGAAACTCGTCAAACTCCTTCATTTATCATATAAAAAATTTGATTAGCTCAAGTCCAGATGTGATACTCATAAAAATTTCTTTCCATCAATCACCTTGCTGTGGCTACGACTTATGGACTTAGCTTCTCAAATCTCATAGGTCTACTCCTTATTTACTAAAGTCGATAGATCCCATCTAAGTATGCACCCTACTCTTATAGTGAATCTACTGCAGCCAACACCACTACAAAGATCCATATGGTTAGGGAGCATATTTATGTATAGTCAAACTACAGCAATCTTACTATGAGCAGTCAAGGCATCGCAGATCAAAGAATTATTCACACAACTACAGCATTAAGAGGATCACTGACGAGTGAAAAGATATCCATGTGATTTTTTATATAATCATGCTCAGTACCGATGTTCTCTAACAATCATTCACATTCTCGCTCAGTATTTCTACACCATAGACTCGAGACTCGTCTATCCTGAAAGAAGCATCCGTGTACCGATCTAATCAGATCAATCACTGTCCCTATGATGATCCATCGATCGAAAGTAATTTATGAATTAATTATACATATATCAAATTCTAAATTTTTTAGAATATGTATCTTTAAATTATTAATTTCTTAGATAACTCTCGAACACATAATACAAGAATGGATAGAAATTATCCATTTTAATAGTTTAAGTATAAATATATGTCCTAAAATTATTATAATGTATCTGCCATATTAGCTTCTAGGGCATATATCTAACAGTAGCTTCATTCACCATCCTTTCAAGCAAAACTCCCTTAGAGTCGAAGAGAAGAAAAGGACTCAGAATCTCCTATTTTGCTGAAACGAAAGAAGGAGAAGAAGAAGGAAGAAAGAGAAAAAGATAAAGAAAAGAAAGAAAAAGAAGAAAAAATAAAAAAAAAAAGAAAGAAAGAAAAGAAAAAAAAGAAAAAAAAAGCTTTCTCTCTATCTCTCCTTTGTCCTCTCTCTTCTCTCTCTATTTCTCTATCCACTTTATCTCTCTACTTTCTCTCTCTAGACTATTTATTTTTTTCATAGATTTCTCTCTCTAGAAGTTTGTCTTTGGGATTGATCTAGTAAAAAATTTTATGTTGATGAGTTTGACTGATTTTGATGAAGAGATTCTGATTCATAGTTGCAGGCAGTTTTTTGATACAAGAGAGAAATTTATCTTTGGGATTGATCTAGTAAAAAACTTTATGTCGATGAGTTTGACAGATTTTGGTAAAGAGGTTCTGATCCGTAGTTACGGGTAGTTTGCCAGCACCCACCTTAATTAGATTTGATAATGCTAGAGTTAATCATCCATGATTTTATTTTAAATCATCTGTATATTGGTTTAATTATGACTTGATGAGGTCATCTTGATTGGACTGATCAAAATATTGGGCTGTATCATCTGATCAGTTCTGCTATATTTGATTAATTTTTCTCTCTTATGACTTTCGCTCTATGCTTTATTTATGAACTCAATGAAATTGTGTTGAATCCAAGTTGACATAGTAGATAAACTCTAAACCACCTATGTCTTAATTGAATCTTGATCGGATGAAATTAAATAACCAAATCAATTCAGATCATTGGATGCAACTATCAATTAATCATATTTTTCTTAATTATTCGTACCATTTCTAATTATTGGATTTGACCCTATATAGGGTTGTGAATGTTTGGTAATGGGATACTACAATATGATCTATGAACCAAAGATTTTGAAAAAAAATTTATAAAATTATTTGGATTTGTTGGAATACGTATGAGATAAGTAATGCTTCATATTTTTTAGATTTATCAGTAAATTATAATATATTTTTTTGATATAATTTTTGAAATAATACATGAATTTGATGAATGATATTTTGTTATTGAAAATATTTTAATTTGAAATATTTTGGTGAAGCATGATTGAACATATTGATTTTGTTATATATTATATTGATTAATTTTGGTACCACATGATTATGTATATTCCTATCGAATTAGAATAAGAAATATGATTTATAAAGAATTTTTGATTTAAGAATAATATGAATTAATAATCTGGCTATATAAAAGATCCCACCAATGGAGGCCAATACGTTGGTAATTGATTTGTCCTGAAGGTCCATATCACCAGCGAAACCAGTGATATGTTGCCAGCAAGACTAGTAGTTTCGAAGAATTTTGCTCATTACAAGATGATACACAGTGTTATGATCCTAACACAAGAAAAATATGGTCATAGCTCATAGTTGATAAAAAAAATTAAGAATGAAAGAAATTGAATTCTTAAAAAAAACTCAAATTTTTGAAAAAAAATTAAATTTGATATGAACTATGTTTTGATAATGTTGCATAATTGAAATTGATTTTGAATTTATGAACTCCATATGCCTATTTTCTATAAATAATTATTTACTTTATTACTTGATATAATCTAATTATAATGATCATTACTTATTGGGCTATCTAGCTCATTATCTTCTATTTTATTATTTTTATAGATATTGATAAATTAAAATGATACGAGACATATGCAAAGAGTGACTAGAAGTAGAATCTCGATACTTTTATTTTGATATAAAATTTATTGAATATTATTAAATTTATTGAGACATTAAAGTTGAAATTTAGACTATTAAGTTTTGGATGTAAATGATTAACTAATTATTCAATTGTTGCTTTATGATAGTATGATAAGATGTCTTGCATATTTGTGAGAAAGATTTTCTATGGATATGTGGTGGTTGTTATGATCTCTAGCACATGATCTCAGACTAAAGATGTGACATATATACTTTTTGTTATGCAAATATAAATGAAGTAGGTCACAGATAGAATTTATGTAGATAGATTTCTTTTATCTCCCGTTGCGTATTAGTTGGAGCCCAAAGGTCGTATGATTTTATTTTATTTTATTTTTATTTTTACTTTTTTGGAGGAGGGGGTTGGGGGGGGGGGGGGGATGGAAGGAGGTGGTTGGAAGCTTCCCCTTCTTTATTAAGTAAAATAGAGTAGAAAGATACAGTTCACAGCTTTGTTGGTACGGAAAACAACAGTTAACATCATAGTTATAGGAAGGACATTAGATACAGAGAGAATAGGGAGCACAATGTTCATAGCATTCTTGCTAAGTTACGGAGAAGGCATGAAGACAGAACGAACTGTAATTTGGAATAAGCAATCAGGTGCCAAGAGGATGTGACAAAGATTTAATTCTTTTCCAAAGCTTTTGATGCTCTACTTCATTCTTAGAAGAACATATATGCCCCCTGTTACAAAGTCATGCCACCTCAATTGATATCCTCGAGATTCATCCTCCGACAGATGAAAACATCAATGTGAATCATGACGGCATGCACCATCGAACCTATCATGGAGCACCGTGATAAGGCGATCTCAATTATTTTTTTCGACCCTCAAATCGGAGTGCCATTGACCTCCCAGTTGGCATCTCATCAATGACAAAGATGGAGTCCTTTGACCAATACCCATTTGAGCTTCTATTAACTTTTGGATCAATATCTCGCCGACTATAAAAGACAAGATCCCATGATCTATTTTGAGGCGGATCAGAATGGAATGACACCTCAGCCACGGGCCGACATCGGTGCATCGATCAAATTGAGTCAAGTGAACAATTAGTTGGGATCTTCAAACAAATTCTCAGACTGTGGCCAAATATCCACGACTAACAATCTGATCAGTAAACGGACACTCTATGCTAGCAACATATGAATTTAGGCACTACAAACTCCAACACTTCTTTTATATAAAGATAATAAGAGAATCCCAAAAAAATAGCAGACATGACGCCATACTAAGCTAGCTCTCTCTCTCTCATTATGTTCAAAATACCAACTGACTTAAGCATCGAAGAGTCCACCACCGAAGTATCCCTCTTCAACACAAATAGGCTTCTTTTGTAGATTTTCAGTGATGTCCCGGTGTCCCAATTGACGTCTCTTTTCTCCACTTCATCAGTTCGCCTTGGAACCTTAACGCAACATCCCAAATGTGAAATGACTGCGGAAGTTTCTGCAAAACAAAATAAACAGATCTTTTCTTGTTCAAAAAAAGAGATATTTTTGTCCCTTCGTATCTTTGAGCAAATTACTATGGTGAGCTAGTTCTTATCTTGTTTTGTGACACCCGGCCTATTTGGGCCTTGGACCAGGCCTAAAAATCTAGAAGCCCAAAGCCCATACAAAAAAAAAAATAGAACGGGAAGAAGACTCCCGATAGGAGTCTTCTTCTCTGATAAATTTCGGATGGAAAGGAAGTCCTAGGACCACTGGAGCTCTAGGACCCTCTATAAACAAGGCTCCCTCCTCCCTCAAGAGCCTCCACGGTAATCGTTGAGCTCGATTCCTCCTCTTTTCTCTGTGGAAGCCGCAGCATCCTCTTCTCATGTTCGTCAGAAATCGAAGGTCGGAGAGGCCATCGAAGCTCAGATAAGGCTTCAATTTTTCTTCTTCTCCCTCTTTTCTTTCTCTCTATGGCTTTAGACCCTCACCGGCCATCGAAATCACTAGAAATCCATGAAAAGGGTGAATCCCTGTTCGATTGGGCTATCTTCCTTTCTTTTTCGGCCATCGGCATCGTCAGTTGCGGCGTCTCACCCTTAGGATAGGATCCTCATCCCTTTATCTCTCTTCTCTAAAGGTATTGGCCACCAGTGATCGATCAATGATCGAAAAATAAAAAAAATGGTGGTACCATATTTTTTCGATTTTTTTTGATTTCTTGCCGGCCGAACCTTACCGCCGGCCATCCTTTGCCTCACTGCCATCGATCGTCACTGTTGGACATCCAGCCAAGCCACCGCCCCTCATCGGAGCCAAGCCACCAAGTCCCCCTTGGTCCATCCTTTGTTCGGTCGGGAAGAGAAAGAAGAAAAGAAAAAGAAGAAGAAAGAAGAAGAAAAGAAAAAAAGAAAAAGAAAAAGAGAATGAGAAAAAAAAATAGAAAGAGAAAAAGAAAAATAAAAAGAAAGAAAAAAAATTCTCTCTCTCCTCTCTCTTCCTCTTTTTCTCTCTCCTTTCTCTACTTTCTCTCTCTAAATTCTCTCTCTACTTTCTTTGTAGAATTTCTCTCTCTAGGGTCTTTATACTCTCTCTTTTTCTCTCTCTAACTACATCATGGATTCTAGGACAAACTTGAGATGAAAATATGATGACCTGAGAGTGCTTCAAAATTTGTGTAGTAGATTAGATCCCAGTCCGGTCTTTATTCGAAATTTATAATATCGATCATGGTTAATCCATATTGAGTCACCCTGATATGATCTCTGATGATCTCAATCATGAATTACCTCATCTGAAAGATACGAAGATTCTCTTTTCACTTTCTCTCTCTATTTTCTCTCTTTAAAATTTTCTCTCTCTTCATAAATTTTCTCTCTCTAAAAGTCTTGTGGACTAATGGAGGGTCCAGATACGTAGATAAATCTCGATTTTGGATAATCCTAGGAGAAGTCCTGGATTTGTGTTATTAGATTGATTATCAATAATTTCTTCATATATGATTTTTATATTTGATCAAGATCATGAAAAGATACAATTGTTTGCATAAGATGTCGAGTAGAATATCTTGTTTTCAAAATTCATAAATCAAAAAAGAACATTGATTTCTATGTTTGGATCAATCACCAGTAAAGATAAGAATCTCTGTACATGATCATTATTATATATGCTATTTTATCATTGGTCTTGCATCATTGATTTTGCATCGTTAGATTTGAGATCGATGAATTTACTATATCCGAAATACCGTTATTTGCTTATATGATTTTTGAGCATGAGTATATTATGTCAATATATATATGTATCAATAGTTGATGGCATGATTATATAGATGTGACATATCTAATTTGATCATAGTGAAAATCAAAATTAATTTGATGAAATTAACATATAATAATTAAATAAAAAAAAGATATGGTTTGGACTAGTCTTGTCATGTGGAACAGCCCATCAGGAGCTTATACCTGGGACAGCCGATCAGGAGCTTATGCCTGGGATAGCCTGTCAGGAGCTTATGCCTGAGACAGCCCCCACTGGCTTATATGTCGATCAGTCGGTCAGGAGCTCATGCCTGGGACAACTCGTCAAGAGCTTATGTCTGGAACAGCCTCTCATGAATTTTCGTACATGGGAAGCCGGCCAGAAGTTCATCTTGGGACAGCCTTAAAAGGCTTTTAAATGAAAATTGATTCGGATGATGACTGAGGTATAGACTTGGTTAGTCCAAAGCCAAAAAGAAAAAGGTTAAAGATCATATGATAATCAAAAGAGAAATGAAAGACAAGACATGAAACAATTGTTGAACAAAAGTATTTCACCCATTAATATATGATGATGCATCTCTTTTGACAAGACAGATAATTTATAGATGTTTGAATTATTCCAGATATTGAACATGAGATTTTATGTTTTATTATTTATTCTTATTTTTAGATTATATTATTATATCGATGTGATATGAAAATTTTTACTAAGCTATAAAGCTCACACCCCTTCATGTTTCTTTTTCTTCTCAGAGTTACAGAACACTCGTGATTGGCTATAGTTTGAATTGCGGATGAGCAGATGAATAAATAGAATGTCATGATATCTGATTAGAGGATTGAAAGAATTTCAATTGTAATTATGCAAGTTTTACTAGTTATTATTGAAATTAGATATTATGGATATTGAGGTTGTAAGGAATTACTTTTGGCCTTACATATTCTTTAGGACTTGCTCTAAGAAGTGTGTGGCCATCACGTATCTGACTCGGGTGTTGGGTTTAAGATGTGACTGAATGGTATCAGAGCTTAGGTTATGATCATTGAGGATTATGATATAAGTGATTAGGATGTGACAGAGTGGTATCAAAGCTTAGGTTATGATCATTGAAGATTATGATATAAGTGATTAGGATGTGATAGAGTGGTATCAGAGCTTAGGTTTAAGATCACTAGGGATTATGAAGTGATATCAAAACTTTATGTATGATCAATAGGATATGACAGAATGATATCAGACTTAGTTATGATCATTTGGAGACTATAATACAAGTGATTAGGATATGACAAAATGATACCAGAGCTCAAATTTAAGATCACTAGAGACCGTGACATAAGCGATATGAAACTTTGGGATCATGATCAATAGTGCGATAGATAATATCAGAGTTTAAGCTTATGATCATTAAGGATATGATAGAATAATATTAGAGTTTAGATTATGATCACTAGAGAATATGACTTAAGTGATATTTGAGCTTAAGGTTATAATTATTCGGGATTGTGACTTTAGTGATATTTAAACTTAAGGCTATGATCATGAGGAACATGATAAATATAAAAGAAAAGATTCAATAATTAGATTTCAAATTAATAGATACTATAATAAATTTATGCATAAGTGGTATATGATGTCTATAATAAAATTGACGAGTATATATTGGATTTCAATTAGTAAGGTTGACCTAAGTATGAGAAAAGTTGACCCTAGAATGAAGTGCAAGGTATTGATAAGTTATGATGAGTATACTAGATGATTTTAGAATATTAAACTTATATTATTAAGATCATAATACTTTTTATAATTTCGATGATAATTGTCTGAGTATTATAAATTTTGGACTTATTAAAAGAAAGTTAATTTGGGTATAATCTAAGAAGAAATTTTATCATATGAGAGAAAAATATTTTTAAGTATTGAACCTATAAGAGATCATATATGAGACTCAATTTAGATGAAAAATATATTTGAATTTTATTATGAGAATATGTGTACACATCTCGATAAAATCTTTGGTTATTCAAAATATCATATTTGAATGTGATTGTTTTGATCTTTTAAATTGCATTGAATTTCAAGTCAAAAATTTGCTTTTCTAAGTGGATCTAAGAAATTTTGATTATTTGAATAAGAAATTAATTTTGTTAGAGTATGATATATAGGTTATGATAAAATCTGTAATAATTTGTATTTCTATCTTTGGATTAGATTTTTTTGTGATTATAGAAGATTGTGGACTATAATTCAAGTCAGAATTTAAATTTTTGAGTTGAACTAAGATATTTTGTTATTATTAAATTTTGAATAACTTATATAAGAGATAAGAATTTGTATGGATTTATCTATTGATGCTAAGGGTTGTAATAAAGGGAGCTTTACAAGAAATAACTAAGTTGATTCTACTTACAAAGATGTTGACTTGAGTTCTTCTAGTTTGTTCAAGTTGGAGTTAATTCTTTTGCAAAGAAAAGTTAGTTTGAAAGTTGTCTAAATGATTATAAGATAAATCAAAGATTAACTCAAATTAATTTTAGACATATTGGATTCTTGAGGAGTGGTGAAGCTTATATAATAAGTTTAAACATAGAAGGTGGCTGAAGATTTAATTTTATTATATTATGCCTAAGAGATAGTAATGATAAAGAAACTTAAAATTTTATCCTAAGTTTTATATGAAATTTGAAGGTTGGATCTATCTTTGATTGATCTAACATACAAGGATATTCTTATCTTTTGATAAACCTATATAATTTGATAAATTAAGATCAGAGTGCGTAGCAAAAGCGTGGTGGTTTAAATTAATTAAAAATATTAATTCTTTAAATCAAAAGATATTATGAAATATATTAATTATAAATAAAAAAATTATTAATAATGAAAGGATGTTACAGATCTTGATTTAATCAGATTATAGCTAAGTAATTTTTGCTAGTAGATTATTTCATTGCAGACAATACCAAGAAGAATTCTAGACATTTCAAGTATATTGTTAATAGCTTGATAGTTCTGTTACTAGTCCAAAATGTTACGGTTCTTCAAAAAAGTTAAGAAATCAATAAGAAGGGATGAGTTTGAGATTTTAAATAATTTTTGTTATAACCAGATTATGAGAAATAAATAATATGTAAGACATTATTGCAAGCGTGAGAATGACATAATGCATGTATATATATATTTTTAAAATATATTTCAAATAACATAACTTAATTTCAAGGATAAAATTATTTGAAGGGGGAGAATGTGACACCCGGCCCATTTGAGCCTTGGACCAGGCCTAAAAATCTAGAAGCCCAAAGCGCATACAAAAAAAAAATAGAACAGGAAGAAGACTCTCGATAAGAGTCTTCTTCTCCGATGAATCCCGAATGCAAAGAGAGTTCTAAGACCACTGGAGCTCTAGGACCCTCTATAAATAAGCCTCCCCCCTCCCTCAAGAGCCTCCACGACGATCATTGAGCTCGAATCCTCCTCTTTTCTCTGTGGAAGCTGTGGCATCCTCTTCTCGTGTTCGTCGAAAATTGGAGGTCGGAGAGGCCATCGGAGCTCAGGTAAGGCTTCAATTTTTCTTCTTCTCCCTCTTTTCTTTCTCTCCATAGGTTTAGACCCTCATCGGCTATCAGGATCGTCAGAAAATTCATGAAAAGGTGAACCCCTATTCGGTCGGGCCACCTTTCTTTCTTTTCCGACCACCAGCGCCGCCAGTTGCGGAGTCTCACCCTTAGGATAGGACCCTCGTCCCTTTATCTCTCTTTTCTGAAGGTATTGGCCGCCGATGACGACCAATAATTGAAAAATAAAAAAAAATAGTGGTATCTTATTTTTTCAATTTTTCTTGATTTCTTATCGGTCGAACCTTACCACCGTCATCTCTTGCCTCACCACCGTCGACTGTCACTGTCAGACATCCGACAAGTCGCCGCCCCTCGCTGGAGCCAAGCCATCGAGTCCCTCTTGGTCCGTCCTCTGTTCGGCCGAAAAGAGAAAGAAGAAAAGAAAAAGAAGAAGAAAGAAGAAAAAGAAAAGAAAAAAAGAAAAAGAAAAAGAAAAAGAGAAAAAGAAAAAGAAAAAGAAAAAGAGAAAGAGAAAGAAAAAAAGTAAAATAGAAAAAAAAGAAAGAAAAATAATTTTCTCTCTTCTCTCTTCCTCTTTTCCTCTCTCCTCTCTCTACTTTCTCTCTCCAATTTCTCTCTCTAGATTCTCTCTAGAATTTTTTTCTCTAGGATCTTTTTACTCTCTCTCTTTCTCTCTCTAACTGCATCACGGATCCTAGGACAAACTTGAGATGAAAATATGATGATCTGAGAGTGCTTCAAAATTTGTGCAGTAGATTGGATCCCAGCCCAGTCTTTATTCAAAATTTATAACATCGATCATAGTTAATCCATATTGAGTCATCCTAATATGACTTCTGATTATCTCAATCATGAATTGCCTTATCTAAAGGATACAAAGATTCTCTCTTTACTTTCTCTCTCTCCTTTCTTCTCTAAAACTTTCTTTCTTAAAAATTTTCTCTCTCTTCATAGATTTTCTCTCTCTAAAAATCTTGTGGACCAATGGAGGGTCCAGATACGTAAATAAATCTCAATTTTGGGTAATCCTAGGAGAAGTCCTAGATTTGTGTTATTAAGATCGATTATTGATAATTTTTTATATATAATTTTTATATTTGATCAGGATCATGAAGAGATACGATTGTTTGCATAAGATGTCGAGTGGAATATCTTATTTTCAAAATTCATAAATCAAAGAAAACATTGATTTCTATGCTTGGATCAGTCACCGGTAAAGGTAAGAATTCCTATACATGATCACTATTATATATGCTATTTTACTATTGGTCTTGCATCATTGGTTTTGCATCGTTAGATTTTAGATCGATGAATTTGCTATATCCGAGACACCATTATTTGCTTATATGATTTTTGAGCATGAGTATATTATGTCAATATATATATATATGTATCAATGGTTGATGGCATGATTATATGGATATGACATATCTAATTTGATCACAGTGTAAATCAAAATTGATTTGGTGAAATTAACATATAATAATTAAATAAAAAATAGATATGATTTGGACTAGTCTTATTATGTGGAACGGCCCGTCAGAAGCTTATGCCTGGGACAGCTGGCCAGGAGTTTATGTTTGAGACAGCCGGTCAGGAGCTTATGCCTGGGACAGCCCCCACTGGCTTATATGTGGATCAGCCGGTCAGGAGCTCATACTTGGGACAGTCCGTCAGGAGTTTATACCTGGGACAGCCTCTCACGGACTTTCGTACGTAGGACAGTCGGCCGGAGCTCATCCTAGGACAGCCTTGAAAGGCTTTTAAGTGGAAATTGATTCGGATGATGACTGAGGTATAGACTTGGTTAGTCCAGAGTCAAAAAGAAAAAGGTTAAAGATCATATGATAATCAAAAGAGAAATGAAAGACAAGACATGAAAAATTGTTGAACAAAAGTATTTCACCCATTAATATATGATGATGCATCTCTTTTGACAAGAAGATAATTTATAGATGTTTGAATTATTCCGGATATTGAAGATGAGATTTTATGTTTTATTGCTTATTTTTATTTTTAGATTATATTATTATATCGGTGTGATATGAAAATTCTTACGGGACTGTAAAGCTTATATTCCTTCATCTTTTTCTTTCTTCTGAGAGTTACAGGACGCTCATGATTGACTATAGTTTGGATTGCAAATAAGCAGATGAATAAATAGAATGTCATGATATCTGATCAGAAGATTGAAAGAATTTCAATTATAATTATGCAAATTTTATTAGCTATTATTAAAATTAGATATTATGAATGTTGAGGTTATAAAAAATTATTTTTGATCTTGTATATTTTTTAGGACTTACTCTAAAGAGTGTGTGACCATGACATATTCAAATCGATTATTGAGTTGGGGCATGACATATTTGCCATCACGTTCTTTCTTTCTTTTGCATGCAGTTTTACGGTGGTCCACAGGCTACATGCAAAAGTACATCTAAAAAATAAATGGTTAATAAACTCAATATTAACTCCGTACAAGATACAGCTAGCATTTACATTCCTTAACAAGAATTTGCTTTGTGTGCGGTTTGATTTTTTGTTGCTCACCATAAAAAGCGTCACCAGATTGGTGTCTTCCAAATAATATTCAGTAATGCATATTAGAATACCAAAAGTAAGTACAACCTTTCATTAATATATTTTGATAAAAAAACTGAACGTGTATACACACACATATATATCATCAGTTTATGAAGCGTATATCTGTGGAAAGAATAACGGTGCACCACTAAAAATGTTGTAACCATTCTATACCTCTTTCCTCTGCTTCAGCTTCCTCCAATTCCTCCTCTTTAATATCCCCTACTCTATACTCTAGTCGTTGTTCTCCTCTTTCGACTTTGCTTCCCATTTCACAGTCATTCACAACCTTGCTATTCTTGCACCGTCTAAGCAGCCAAAACTACTGTAGCCTTCTGTATTAGCGTCCCATACGAAGCACTCTCCTCTCTGCCGCCCTCGCTCTCTGAGACTTGATGACAGCTTAACCTGCTCTATTATCAAGTTTCATGGTAATATCATGCTCCACCATGTCTCCCTTTGCAAAGAAATTCTCCAAAACCCCTCCAAGATCCTATCATTTCTCCTAGATTTAAAGATGTTGATTTCCATGAGTTTCCTGAGATTATGGTATGGATAAGGTGAGAATAGAGGTTCAGATGTTTTTATCCAAAATTATATAACAACATATGTGTATACTAGAGTGGTATCATCCATTTCTTACTTATATGCAAGGGCAAATATACCCATACGATGCTAAATTTGTACCATTTTGTAAAAAGAAAACTCTATGTTTCTCGGCAAAATTAATTATAAAGTGGAATTTCTTTTTGGGAAAATCTACCTTGGATGAAAGGCACCTAACTATAAATTTGTGAGTTGGAATACACAGCACATTGGGCAGATACTTTGTGCGAAGGAAAAGATGTCGATGGGCTCCGCTGGCCTAATTGTCTCAAAAATATTTAGGTTCAGCAAATATACATCTCTTGTATGGATACCAGAAGCCTAGGTTCAACCTTGTCTTATCTAACAAAGCAAAAGAAAAAGGAAATAAGAAGAAGAAGAAGAAGAAGAAGATAGTCGAGGAACAAAAAAATGTATATCATGATTTAGGACCACTTTTGGTCTAAGTCTGCATTGGCCCCTCCTTTGGTCATTGTTCTCAAAACCGCCTTCACTTATGGGTCTCGCTTGGTGGAAAGTGCAACACCTTGGAGATCATGCCTCCCTCTAGGGAGGCTTGTGATCATGCCTCCCTCTAGGGAAGGCTTCAAGTACCTCCCTTTAGAACGGCTTTAGATTTTGAAGCATTGTAATGCAACATGATTTGTTCATTACGTACAAGTTGAAATTTTATTATGTAATAGTAGTTGTTACAAAGGCCGTCGTCTATCCATTTCTTTATCCAGTCCAGTCACCGATTGCTCCTTCTAATGAAGTAATGGTTACTTATCAACAACTGGTAGTCTTTTATAGTAAAAGATAATAATTATTTGATAAAAATAATATTATGTGGAATGATTTTTATATTAATTGGTTCAAAAGTTTAAGCTAATAGAAAAATGAGTCAACAACTTATATGTGGAACTTATCAATGCGTTATTATGGAGATATTAATATAATGTAGAGTAGTTTTCGAATATAATGTAAAACAACTTGTTTAGCTGATCATGCAAACATTACATGACAGTACTGTTAAAAATTGTTGGTAGGTCAACCAAATAAATGAAAAAAGGTTGTGATAATGCACATAAAATGGCTGCTGCGTATTATAATAGATGTTAAGTAGAACTAATGACACGAACGGATTGGATTGGGTTCAATCACATATTAGCATGATCCAAACTAGGTCTTTTTCTGAAATACACAAAAAATGTTGAACCAACATGCATTCTGCTTTTATTTTTTCGAGCAAACTCGATCTTTGTTGTTTACAAAACTAGATTTGTTTGAACACTTGATTTACCAATTCATCCCATTATAAATTTCACTAAAATTAAGTCCACCTAAACATAAACATAAAAAACATGTATGAAGATTATTCATTTGTCTCTAACAAGCATATCATGCAAGAAACACTATCCATGGCAACACAAGTATATTATTAAAAACCCTGTGCCATATAAAACTAATTCAATGCGTACTTATAATTGTCACCAATAAGTCAAGTAATCAGTTGCGGCCTATCAGTTGCATAATTTCGAACGTATGGACAGCTGTTTTTCTAAATATTCTAAATTGATAACATTTCATCATTTATTTAAAATAGAAGGTGATAATCTTACAATTAATTATTAAAAAAGAAAAGAAACTCTAAGTCTCCAAAAAAAAAAAAAACAAAAAAGGTTTAAGTTGATCAGGCAATGTCAGGTCGACTGGGTACTTAATTCGAAAATGGTCCATCCTATCCATTTGCACCCTAGATTTGAGCCATGACTCTTGCTAGATCTCCCACAATTGGCACTACTCATCTCTCAGACCTTTCCATGTGTTGACTTTAGGACACTACGAGAAAAGAGAGACACTAGCCAGCATTGCATGTCCCATAAAAGCTGCATACGTCTTAACCATCTCCATGACTCCTTCTTAATCATTATATTTTGGAGCTTGGGTTCTAGAAAAGTGAGCTGTTTGCATTTGTCGAAGCAATCTCACCTCCAATCCTCCCCCCACCTCGTGCGAACAGCGTGGCAGAGACCAAAAGCTCAGACATTGTACAAAAGATGGAGATCTCATGGGATTCGTCCTTGCCTTGTCTGAAACAACTAAAAATTATCTCATCTCATCTATATCCTTTAATCTTGGGGCCCAAGTCAAATTAACGCCGTTGCTTCATGGAAACAAAGCCGTCGTCTGATGTTATTGCTTATACTCTGCAGAATTATAAATAGAAGAATGGCTATCCTTTTGTTTATCCCCAATTTTTAATTAGTCAAATTTTTATCTTTATACTAATATAATGCAAACTCTTAGATTATAATCTTCTAGACTGTTTTTTTTTTTCCATTCATCTCTCTCTTTCTCATTCATTCTAGTAATGAAATATAAATCTTGAGAGAAACAATATATACGCTAACTCTCATTTTCTCTATATATCTCTTTCTTCAATTTAATTTTTCGCAAAGCAAATCTATAACACAGTGCTAAATACTAGTTGTTTATAAATATAAGAATCCAAAAATATGTTTCACACTGATTCATGTTACGAGGCTTAATTTGCACTTTCATTTTTAGCTAGACAATTTTTTTGGAACAATATATAGCCTGCAGACTTATTCTTTCAAATGCAAATTCATATATTTAATAAAAAATAATAAAATAATTCTAAAATATGACTTCTTCTGAACAAGACATGTACATTATTGTGATGATCATATCACTATCAATAAAATAATATATAATTTTTTATGGAAACTAATTAAATTAATTAGTGTTTTAAACAAAATGACATAATGGCTACTAACAGACGTTACTTTAAGCAATAAATCCGAGTCCGAGTTAATAAAAAGAGCGTGGGGGGAATCAATGAAAGCAACGCAATGGATTGCACGTGGGCTGGCCACGCGTGGCAGACAGCGCCAGGCGTGGCCCAGCTTTGGCCGGTTAAAGCTCGCTCCCACGCCCCAACAGTATTGGATTCTATGTACCCAAAAAAAAAAAAAAACAGTATTGGATTCGGATCCGATCCCAATACTGCATACTCCCCACCTTCTCTTTCTTTCTCCATCTTTAGGTCCCGGTCTCTTTCTTTCTCTATCTCTTTCTCTGTTTAGGCTCCGTCCGTCAAAAAGAAAGTAGATCCATTGTAGATCTAAAGAAGGGATAAAAAAAAGGAAAGAAAACAAAGACGGAAAAAAGAGTTACTAGCTGTTGTCCCCGTTTGCTTCTCCTCCTCTTTCTAGGGATCACCAAAATATTTCTTTTTCTCCTGTTTCCTTCTCTTTACCTTACCTCATCCTCAAAGGATGGAGCTATAAAGAGCGAGGTGAGACTAGTCATATGATTATTTTCAGGTGGAAAAGAAGTTTCTTTTGTTTTTGCTAATAAGAAGATGATACAGAGGTTTTGAGTTAAAGCTGCCATGGAAACTAATTGCATCTTATAAAACTGAGAGTTGAATAGGTTTTCTATATATGGAGTAGAAACACAAATAGAGTTCTCATTTTCCAACCATGCATGCGATTCAGTTGCACTTAACGTATGATTATTTTCGTTTGGAGTAGTGAACTTATAATTTACATGTAGCTAGTGGAAAAAGTTGAGGACCTACTTTAAATTGCCATCACAACAGTAGCATCATGTTGAGCCATAGACATTCATGATTTGAGATGTCGCATTTGAGTCCTACAGGGTCGCTATGGGTTGAACATTGATGGCACCCACTAAAGTGTGATTCGTTGCAAGGTTGGTTCGATGATGTTTGATCATGGTTTGACATTAATTTTGGTATGATTTGATATAATGTCTGGGCTCGAGACATTATTTGAACCAACTGTAGCTAATGACAATGGACCATTGACTTACCTAAAATAGAAGAGTTCGCCGCACTTAAGATCAAAATACAATTAGTGCTTGTGGAACTGTAGCCACATTTGTGGTAGGATATGATGCTTATCCACCAGCCAGGGCTTGATGGGACGTAGTTTACCATGCTAGGCATGCGAGTTATTAGCACTGAAAACGAATGATATGTTGTAATGAGTTGGATTTCATGGGCCATGTAAGATCATCTATACTTAATTAACCCGCTTTGGACCATAAAAATCTTTTTCTGCAAACATCTGCAAGGCAACCATGGATGACTGCGAGAGTGACCGTGAGAGAGAGTAGGCAAACGTGGGTGTGAGAATATGGCTAATTATCTCCAGGCAAATTTGAGCACAGGTCCAAGAGAATCATAGCCCCTATCAAGCTTCAAGCAAGCTGGTGGTGGCGATGGAGAATCTCCCCACCGAATATCACATCCATCTTCAGTATTTTGCTAGCTGGTGCATGGTTGAATGGGAGACACATTGTCCATCCTAGATATGGATGGTTATCATTTATCTCTCATAGGATGTTTGGTTGGAAAGAGTTAGGGTCTGGAATTGAAATGGAAATGGGTGATTCTCATTTTAACAATTTGGTTGGAAGAAATTTCATTCTAATTTCGATTCTATAGTGAAATGAAAATGATCCAATCTATCTAAAACTCAATCCCTTCTCTTCTCTAAGGATTCAAATTTCAATTCCGATTCCGACCACAAACTAAATATTTTGTGAGATTTAGCTATTCCGACTCCAATTTCAATCCATTTTGATTTTGATTTGATTTCGATTTTGAGTCAAATACTCCCTCAATCCCTTATGTTTAGCACACCAACATGATTGGTGCGACAGCCTTCCATCTCCATTGTGGATGCTTTGTCACCTTTACAGTGTAAAACAAGCATTGCAAAAATGATCCCGACTCCTGCAGGTTGATCGTTGTGCCAAAACTCTGACGTTCAAACCCGTGATGCTAGTGAACTTCACCCAGGTGGCAACATGTCTAGACCTCTCTAATCGGCTAGTGCACGGAATTCAGGTCAATTTGTTGAAAATAGGATCCGGCAACAATTCATCTATGAGAGTGTGGAGGTGATTTGTTTTAGGTGTGTCCTTGCGGCAATGATGACTAGGATTGTCCTAATTCAGAGGGCCAGCATGTCAAAGCCCTTGTCTAGATTGTCACTCACCTATGGTAGCCACATCTATAGCCATGAGTGGTGGCTCACCAAGTCTTGGCCAGGTAGGGGAAGGCAATATTCAGCCGAGGCCTCTAGAGTTAACATCTAGGTCAACTTGGTTGATGTGGCCTTAACTCAGATGATGATCGGACATGGCACCCAAAACCATGCAGGACATGAGTTGCTCATCTTTTGCAACGACACCTATTAGCCTAATGTCGTGGAGGTTGCCCCTGCCTAAAGCGACGACCCACACCAATGGCTGCCTCCATGTTAGGCAGGATCTCACTACTCCGCACAAATTTGAACCATCTAGGGCTCAACCCAATAAGTTTATTTGTCCGGGTCCAGCATAAAAATTGAGCTGCAACTATAAAACCAAAAGCCAGTAGATCTGATTCAGAAGGATCATCGAATTCGATGCAGATCACTCCAATGATTATAAGAGATCTAAATAGGGTCCATGATAAGATTCGCTCAATCAAAAACCAAATCATATACTAAAGTTCAAAAGACCCTAATTTGCTGTATAACATCTAATTGAAATGCTCTATTTTTGAAATTGAATAATTTTTGAGCTCAATGTCATGACGATCTAATGATTAGGGACAAATTTCACCACTTAAGCCTTGTAATAGATTGGTTAAAGTAAAAATTTTCTTTTGAAAAAAAATTTAATCAGACATATCTCCCAATCTGAAAAGAATTAAATGAAGTAATTGAAGATAAAATTGATATAGAACTAAATATATTTCTATTGTATGATTTTAGCTTTTACGGTCACTTTCACTAGTCATATCTATTTTGAAAAAATTGTAATATCCTTAACAATAATAGAAATTTGGTCTAGATATTTATTGAAGCTTATTAGTATAAATAAAAACCTTCTAGCTCAATTTTAATTATTGTCATATTAATGAAAGAAAAGAAACCCTAGATATTACTTAATTTCATTAATTTTTTTTTATTTCTAATATTCTTTTAAGATATCCAAGTTGAGCAAGTTGGAGAAATTTGTATATATAAGTTGAGCGAGTTGAAGAAATTTCTTTCTCCTTCTCATCGACTAATGTCAAGAATCATGCATACAAACTTAACTATATGCAGTGAAAGGAAGGCCACTGGATTCATTTGGAGCTTCCGTTTGATACTCCTTATGATCATGTTTTCACATACTTATTGATGGTTCCAGTTGATAAAGCCAAAGGGAATTCTACCCAAAAAAAAAAAAAAACAAGCCAAAGGGAATCGCATGGATCCACTTCAAGTGAGATAGAGGACTCCAAGCTGCGCCTCGGAGAGTATCGGGTCCCACACCAAGTTAACCTTCTCTCCATCGTTATCCCAACGCGACAAAATGTGCACAAGGATTGCGTAATGCTACGAATATCCAAACTAGTTTGGGATGTGCATGCTCTACCTGGATGCTAAAGTTTGAATGGTTTGGATACTTGAACAAGTGAGGTGCACCAAAAACCAAAAAAAACAAGTGAGAGCAGTGCATGGGGACTGCCATGCACAACCTCTGTAAGGTGGAGATCAGTAATGAATTATATGTATATAAATATATATGAACCAAACATGCAGGAATTCAAAATATATATTTTGGTCTATTCAAATGATCATAAGTACATCTGATTTGCTAATTGACTTCCTATCAAATGGGGTTAAAAGAACAATTGAAAACGCATTAACATTCAGAATTTCAGGCTAATATAATGGTTTGAGTAGTCTCTGCACCATTTAGATTCTAGGTCGATGGATCTAGATCTTTGACTACTTTCTCAACAGCTGAAACTTCGAGTCCATGGAGGTCGTCTGGAAAACCTGATAAATAAACAAATCATTGGTTTACTGTTTAAGCAATACAAACTAAATCTTATGTATAAGTTAATTTTCATATTTATCCAATTGGATTCATTATGGTATTCCCTGAATTTCTAACCAGTATATCAGATTAGCAGACGAACCTACAGGTCCCTATTAATTTGGTAAGTTCCCAAAACTCAGTTAGGCGTTTTTTTTTTTTTTGTTAATTTGCGTTTCAGACTAATTCATCAATTAATCATTTCTTAAAAGCTGCTGCAACACGGCTTGATATAACCAACACTGTTATTTAACAAAAAAAAGGATGCTCTTTTGTGATGGTTATTCTCCCATTTCTAGTGAAGGCAACAGATGATCCATTATGATAATAGGAAAGATAGCTTATAGACTTCTATTAATATATAATTTTATTCTGAGCCGATGGTGGATCTAGCTATAGTGGTGTCTAACATGGACTCAATTCAGGTTGATATTGAGTGCCTAAATTTTTCAGCTCTCTTTTATGATGTCAACCCTAAAAGATGTCATACACCCAGTAATTAGAGCCAAATTATGCTTGTAAAAAGCGTAGGTTAAAACAAAAATTATTTTTTCAGAAAAAACTTTGATTTGATGTGTTTAATCATGAACAAATAAATGAAATCCAAATCAATATAAAAATTATATTTACTATCTTAAGATTTTAGCTGTTTCATGATTATCTTCACTAGTTATAACTATTTTAGAAATTTCTCTTAAAAAATGACTATTCTAGAACTATTGTATCTCTTTTAACTACAAAAGAAATTCAATCGGGATTGCATAAGAATAGAACTAGTATAAATTTTATTGAAGGAAAATAGGCTTTAAACTTTATTTTTGCTTTTTTTTTATTTTCTAATATTTTTAGAAGATTTGAATTGGATGAGTTGAAGAAATTTCTCTCTTTTCCTCTATCAGTTTTAGGACACACCTACATCGTGCTATCTTGAGTGGCCAGCTAATGTTGCACACAAGAACCATTCTATGGCTCATCTGTGGGACACCCCAGTGACGTGGAAGGGCAAGGTGGTTGACCCTTAATATCCCAATTATCGCTACTAGTTTGCAGACTCCGGCATCTCAAGCATCAAATCCGGCCATGGGGGTTGGCCACAAGACTATCTTATGGTGATAGCCAACTCGTTAGTGATGTCCAACCAGGACCAGAGGTCAAGCATATAGCACAAGACGTACAGGTTGATGAGGTGAACGTGTCCCTCATGGGCGTCCACTTCACAAATTACTAAGCTCCTACATGGCAGCCATTGTAGCATCTCTCTCGGAGAGCATTTGCTCATTGTAGCATATCTCGAGTTCCCTCTACTGCTATACCAGGATCCGTGCTAACTCCCTCATTTATGTATATCTGGCTACCCACCTCCAAAATAAAAAAAGCCACCTTGCCTACCAAAAGAAATGGGCCATGGAGCATGATTCAATGGTTTTTATAACTCCCTACGACTGCTATGACGTCGCGCGCGATTTATTGCACCCATGATCACTTGCATGCATGGGATCCATGCATGCAGGTATCAACCAGGTGAATCGAGTCTCCTTCACCAACTTTCAACCCAGACCCTCTCGTTATCCATGAGGGGACTGCGTGGAGACAATGTTTACTTCGTTCTTTATTGCATCACACATAGGTGCTACGTACGTAAGGTAGGTAATGATATTATGACATGACACGTGTGGAGGACCACGAGGGCAATGGTGCATCTCACGTGGGTCGATGGAGAGGTGGGTCCAGGCCGTATCCCACTCCACGACGCGGTTTTCGTGGACCCAAGCGGGTCCCATTAGTACAGGTGTACAGACGTCCGTACCAGAGAGAGAGAGAGAGAGAGAGAGGTGAGATCCAATCAAATGGTTAGTTGTGGTCCGTTGGCTAGAGGGCTAGTGCAAGGCTAAGCATTGGTGAGCTGTTCTCATAATGGTGGTGGTGACCAGTTGGGTACGGACCAAGAGCTTAGGGTAGGATCATCTGGGACAGCTCAATTGGTCCCTGTTGGAGAAGATTACAACTCCATGGGCTGACATACATTGGAGCTTAATTGACCTACATAAATTAAGGTCCCCAACCATGTCAAATAAGAAATGCTAATGTATGTGGAAGTTGCACAGTAATAAAAATGGGCTAATCTTTTTATAAGAGAAAAGGGGGCTAATTCCATTGCCCAATGACTACTCAATGGAAGAAGGGTTGCTTTAATCATGGATGTCACGTCTATAATTCATTTAGATCCATGCATGCAAACCATGTAGAGATTTACGCCTTCATGGGGCTCAAAATTAGTGCTTCCATCTGGGTTCATAAAGTTTGCACAGAGACATTTGTTGTATGTTAATTCTTTTTTTCTTTTTTTCTTTTTTTTTTTAAGGAGGAGGTTGCGTTGGGGGGGGGGGGGGGGGGGGGGGGGGGGGATGCAGCACTAAACCAAGTAAAAAACTCAAGTAAAACCTGAAGGAGCATCCACACAAGGCCACGGTAGACTGCACAAAACCGACCAAAAGGAAAAATCATCCACAATTTTGACAGACACAAGATTCCAAAGTAGCGAAAAAACAATTCACATCTTAAGTTTAGCAGCCGAAGCATGATCCCTCCAAAATTTAAGATGGCCTGAAACCCTATTTGATGTATACTCATTTGCAAAAGTTATGACTAGCTACTAATTTGTATTAGAGAATATATAGTATTGCTACTTTGATTTTATATCAATAACTGGCATTTGAGTCCATGTGAACTTACCTGAAAAAAAATGAAACACATGCACATAAACAATATTTTGAGAGAACTTTTCTTTTACTTTTGTAATAGCTTACTAGTTCTCCTCCAAAAATTTTAAAGCAAAAAATGGTATAGTGCATAGACATTTTTTCTGGTAAAGCGCATGGTAGCCTGAATGTTGGAGGTGGAAAAGTATAAAGATTACATCTACCTTGGCACACTTTTGCCTTCATCTTCAAGTTTGATGATCAAAATCTCATGCCCTTCTATATGTTAATGCATACCTATGTTGCTAGGGTTAACAAGTAAAATAAGCTGCAGCCATATTAGCAATGTTATTAAAAACTCCTGCTAACATGCACCACATGCTATGAATGAAGGAAATACTGGTGTGTATGACAATATATTCAAGGTATGTTTTGCTCATAACCTAAATCAAAATTGGAGTCAGAATGAGCAATGGAAAGGATTAGAATGGAATCAAAATGGCTATATTTTTCAATATATTTGGTTCATGACTAAAATTAGAATTAGAATTGAAATGAGATTGGAATATATACTAGAAAAGAATCGAAATTAATTTTGAAGGATTTGAGTATTTCATTTTCTCTTGGATATAGAATGGAAATATGATTTCTCCAACCAAATGATTGGAATGAAAATCACTTATTTCATTAGTATTTTAAGGCTCCTTATAATTTTTTTAATCTAATAAAGAGGTGCACAGCTAAGGAGATGCACAACGGGAGGAGTAACCTCCCTCAAATAGCCGTGACCATAACCTCTAAACATGGGAGCAAATGGGATTTAAAGTCATATCTCTTGGTACAATCACTAGAGATACTTAATATATAGCTTAGTCAAATTGGTCACAAATCCATGACTCCTAACCAGGAAATGAATTTGGTGACATGTGAAATATACATATCATATTTTTTTCATAAGACAAAAATACACTTGTGAATTTCTTTGCTTCTGTACGTTGTACAGATTTTATGGTGATAAAATTTGGTGACTATCATGCTAATACACATAATCTCTTTATATATATATATATATATAATATATATATATATATATATATATATATATATATATATATATTTTTTTTCTTATCGTTTTCAGATTTTATGGTGATAAATTTGTGACTATCTGCTAATACACATTAATCTTTTTATATATATATATATATATATATATATATATATATATATATATATATATATATATATATATTATTAAAAACAAAATAAAAAGCAATATAATGTATTTCTTTAGTCTAGGACATATCCTAACTCGAATTTAGACCCTGAGATAGCTATTATTCAATGGATCCCCATCGATGGAAGTGTAGCATCTGACCTTATTTTTTATTTTATTTTTTGAGAAATGAAGTGAATATGAAAAATAAAAATTGCACGTACAGAGAAACTCCATGCATGCACTAGACAGTATGCGAGCACCTTAAAGTTACAAGAACAATAAATTGATTCTTTTCGCCCGTGCCCATCAATGATAATGTCTAAAGTAGAGATGTTTCTTCCAGTAATGATATTTTTCTTATTTGAATTTTAAGATATAAATTAATTTTTTTAATGCAAAGTTACACCACGTGCAATGAAGGCCCTTATCATTATGTTGAAAGTAAATTTTCTATGCTAGCTAGCTGTAGCATGAATACTAAAAAAATATCCACTGGCACCATCCATCCGCATCTTTCTTCCTCTATTTCTATATTTTGCTGTGTTACTAAAGTTTTAGTTGCCATAAATTTTGTTGTAGTGCATGGAGCCATTTGTGGATTTAAATATATATATATATATAACGTGGTACATGCACACTGAAACTTGAACTAAAACTTTACAAATGTAATAATAGAACCGAAAAATAGGACTTGAACCATAACAAATTGCACAATAATGAGAAACTATCAAGTCCAATACAAGTTCAAAATGATCCAAATATTATATATTATGGGTCGTATATGTGCAAACGTGTACATCTTATAATGAGTGCTTAGAAACTAGAATTGTCATCTTATCCAAATTTTGATTAAAAACATGATCAGATTTGCATCATAGCACTACACCAATTATCATTTGCTAGATGGAAACAATTTAGCTTATCACATATCGCAACCGCATTACATGGCGAAAGGGTACTGTCACATTATTTTAGAAAAAGAATCCACATGTATCTGAATAGTGTAGACTTCCTTTGAAATGAATGTACGGTATAGGGATACCATGAAATTATTGTAGAGGATTCCCATTCATCAATCCATCATATTTTCTAATCACATTAATATATGGCCACCTCAAATATCTCTTAGGTGGATAGCTGTTCCAAAGGACCAAAGGTAGAGGTAGGTATCATAATCTCACACATCAACAGCACAAATCATTAGATAGAAGCAGGTTTGCATATCTTATGGATTTGGGTTTTTGTTTGGATCTTAAACTGCATATTAGATTTGGGTTTGATTTTAAGAACCTTACCTGAATCCAACTTATTGCAAGCCTTATGATAGGTGTTAGTGAATATGTAACATAAAAGGTAAGGGTGGGATTTAATTAGACCTTTTTCAAATTGAATTTTATATTAGCCTATATCATCATAAACAACAAACAACCAAATATTCTCGAGGCCACAGGCCCACAAGCATGTGCCTTTGATATTATTCTATGAGATTTTGTGCTCATTGCATTATAAACAATTTGATACGTTGTGGGGTACGCAGTGCCATGGTTGTTTTGTAATGGGTTCGAGTATGTTCAAACATTACTGCAACAAATCATTGGTGGAGAGAATATTTATAGTTCTCATGATAACTCTACTTCTCATTTTTATAGAATAGGTTTCCTGTAGTGTTTTCCTAGTACAACTTAGTCTCTTCGCTACTAGTTAAAATTGAATAAGATACTTCCTAGTCAATATATTATTTCTTATACGATGATATCCCAATAGATAATTAACAGATCAGTTCCACAAAAATGTCAAAAAAAAAAGTAATCATAAAATATTATGGCATTAAATGATGGCAAAAAATTAATATATATGCAAAAGAAACAAAAATAAGATCAAGAGTTGAATTGGGGCTTGAGCAATTGTCATATCCCTGTGCTTAATAATGAAAAGTGCTAACACTGATTCTTAGATAGTGTGCCACCCCAAACTTTAAAAAATAATCTATAATAGTTACAATATGTATAATTCTCTATTTTTGTTCTCAATAAATAAAAAAAATATGATCAATACACAAGGTTCTCACCATTGCATGATCTAAGAGTATAATTAAGAAAAAATTAGATATATACACAATCTTATCGATTTGTACTGAGACATTGTTTCCATATTTTAAATCTGTGACCTTTAAGTCACAATATTAAGCAACATAATTGTTGCATCAAGGTTCATCCTCATAAAAAAAAATTAAAAAAAAAAAGAGAATTGAAAAATTATAGAAATTAAAAAAGTAGGACAAGTATATAAAATATTAAATAATTCAAAAAAAATGTAGGAGAGTTGAAAATTATAAAATATGGAAAAGTAGGATAAGTATATAAGATGCTAAATAATTCATGAAATTTAGCATGCTTATTAGTAAAACTTAAGCATGGCTAAATATTTGGTTCATAAATCATATAAAAATAATAAGACAACCAAAAAGATTTATCCAATCATTTTAACTCAATTTTATAAATATTTATTCACCATTATCTTTTCATTTTTGCTTTTAACCACAAGATGCATTAATATTAATTGATCAAACCCATCAAATACTTCTAGGAACTCAAGATGAAAAAAAAATTAGTCGTTAAGTAGAAATTAGATAAATCAATTATATATAAAATAATAAAAAAATAAAATTTAATTGTCGGAGGCTAACTCAAAAGAATCATCCATCGTATAAGATTAAGAAGAACAATTATTGAAAGATCTTGTAATAATTTACAGAAACATTCCATATGTGATTAAATGATCTTTCATTTTGAAAAGAATGTAACTAAACTCGACTAATTTTTGTAAAAAGAAAATTAACTATAATATTATATCAATAATAAAGAATGTTAGAGGTAGATAGGCATGAGCATCCAAAAGACACCACCCAATGGTGGGATGGGCAGTCATCATGGAAGTAATCATATGAAATAATTGGGTAAAATAAAGAGGTGGCAGTCAACTTAGTGGGCAGGTTGTCCTAAGCCATACTGTAATATCTATTGTTTATGCCTGCCAACACAACCCTAATCCATCCCACATAGAACTTAGCCTCCACTTCACCAACCGTACTAGGAGAAGGGAGAAAACTCATATAAATTAATCCATGAAAGAACCTTTCCATGTGGGGGGAACAAACCCCTTTTCCCATTCGTAGAACCTTAAATAGAAGTCCAAGGAGAAGCAGCCATTTATTAACCAATGGCAGAGAGCAGGACAAGAAATTATTATAGTCACGTAACCGATAGATATCCATGTTGAAGAATCGTGGTCCACCCCTAGCTCCAAACAGTAGTTCATTAATTTATGTCAACAACTGGTTGTGTTTTGCTGTCTTTTATTTATTTATTTATTTATTTTGTAACTATGTTGGCTATCTTTGTCGCATCTCAATTGCCAAGTTCCATACCACAAGATTTTGGTGGAGAGACCGTGCTTGTGTCAAGTCTTAATCGCATTCAAACATTGTTGATCTTATTGTCGTCAGTTTGGCAGCCAACACCAGGGCTAGTGGTCCAAAACACCCTAATGGATGTTAATTTGGTCCTACTCTCACATACCTCCCTTAATTCTTAAGCTTCAAGTTGATTTAAGAATATTAGCTAAAATGTGATGATAGTTTTAAGTGTTACCTAGTTTCCATGTTAAATTTGTATGATACTTTTATCCTACCAAAAGGTTAATTTAGGGTTGGGTGTCCATCACATTTATATAATGTTGGTCACATTGCCGTTCCAAGAATTAGTGGTCCAAAGCACCACAATCACTAACTACAAATTTGGTCCCTACTCTCATATATATACATTAAACTGACTTAATTCCAAATATCCAATATTTAAAAGTTTAAATTACAGTATTATGTTAATTACAACTGCTTGTTTTCAGCTTTGGCAAAATCCCATGCATGGGGGCAAAGACTGTGAAGGACCATGACTACCTAATTTATAATTTCTTCCTTGAAAGCTGCAATCTTCTATAAATATATCGATATGATAATGATGCGAAGGAATGGCATTTCGACGGTGGCATTTTGTCGAGAAGTTGAAGCAAAGTTTTAAGTTAATTTTCTGCTTTCATAGAAAAGCAAAGTTGTAGATTCTGATTTGTTCTACCGGTCGGTTGGCTAGTGAGATTTTATTGGCCAAAAGTACAGTACAAATTGGCTTCATTAGATTATAAAAGACAGCCAATGCACGTCCTTATGAAAAGTGCATGGGAGCCCAACGATGGTACTGAAAAAGAAAAAGAAAGTTCTGCTATCATGTGTTATAAGAAAATTGGTGTTTTATCTATACTAGAAGCCCATCAATCTTAGGAATTGTATCAATCTCCTCGTACTCTTTTTTTACATGATCAAACATCATAGCAGTACTCTACCAGAAAGTACTTAATTAACAAAAATCTCAAAGTTTCAAAAAAAAACAAAAAACAAAAAAAACAAAAATCTCAAAGTGAATTTTTTGTTATCTACAGCACCAAATTTTCCTTTTATGTTGCATATATTGACAAGCATCCAGTGTGAATTTTTTTTTCAGTCAAATGACAAGACTATGTCCATGTTGTTGCTTCATATATTGAAATCGTTTGCAGATGATATAAACAAAGTGTTTCCTTACTGCAAATTAGACCTCCATGCTATTTCTTTGGCTAGAGACCTCCATGCTCTTTCAACAATAGGGTTTTCTCGTCCAAGATAAAGCCCATTTTCTCCAACTCCAACAAGTTTGATAGGCACGAATTACACCATCATATGCATGCAGCTTTATCGATCAAAGTATGATTACTAAAGCTTAAGAACATTTTACCTGCAGCTTTTAGTCAAACAAGGAACCTAGAAGACCAGTATAGATTGAAGTGCAATGAAGTTGTGAGGTTAAAATTGAAACATATGGTGATGTGACTTTGGACTTTAAGATTATAGGGATTGAGTTCTTTATTTCTTTTTGACTGGAGATCTGAAGCTTTGTCACAAAGCTGAAAAGGACAGGAGGGAAAGGAGATTATCGGTATAATAAAAAGTGCTGAGGATTAGTTACACTCGAGAAGGAGAATAATCGTTAGATTAAGTGTCTAATCCTGCAATCATTGCTGTGATGCTAGGCTTCCAGAAGAGGCCAAAACTACTTAAAATATGTAGTTTGAATTGGGAGCACCTTTGGTGAGCATACCCAATGCTTTGGATTTTTATATAAGGGTAATCAAATACAAAGTAGTTCACCCCAAGGATTTGATAAGATCTGTCGATGTGCACCAATTATTCTCAGTTACTATGTTTCTTCCCATTAATTTGTCTAACCGGCCCTAATCTTCTTCACTTTGAATTGCTTTAATATCCAATCTGCAAATAACTTGACTAGTCTATTCAATATTGTTTAGGAAATATAATGATACATTTGCAGAAATTTTTCAGTCCACAATGGTCCATTGCTGGGACCCTTTACAACTTTTAGTAAACATTCTTTACTTTATCTTCTAGTCATCTCCACATTTTGTCGAAATATCTATCATTGAAATATAAAGAAAGCTCAATCATCTAACTGCATCTATCTAGAAGGCTGTTGGTTAATCTAATTACTCTTAATGACATCTAATTGTCTAAATATTCTGCCGAACCATAAGTTAGCTAAAGCCAATCCTAATAACATCCAACTCACCATATAGGTTCAATGAAACAAAACAAAATCCAAAACAAAGAAACCAACAATTTGGTAGTTATGGTTCAGTCTCTTTCACACCACAATCATCTTGTAGCTTGGATGTCCTCATCAATCCTTTGCTGTCTTCTAATGCATATGCTTCAACCAATTACACTATCCACACCTGTATGCAAATGAATAATTTCACTCTACAATTTACATGTTTGCCTGTTTCTGACGGTTTGGGTATATCTTTATCACACACAGCTGCTTGAACAATTGTCCAGCACGTAAACAACAAGTATTTTTTATATGTATTGTGAAAGCAAACACTTACCTTGAACCTAGATCCGAGAGTATAAATCCCTTTATCTTTGATCCAAGAGACCAGATTTATTATGCAGTGCTTTGACCATCTGGAGCCGTTTTAGATGAGATTAGGTAGAAAGATCCACCAAATCCAGGATTCGAACACAAACCTTTATTTTCAAAGATTATAATTTTCTTATCAGCGTTCCTTTTCGATGTGTGAGATGCCAAAATGAAGCTCTGAACAAGTTTCACAATGGCACTTCTACCTCCAAGGGGGTCCATATGTGTATTGGTCGGGCTTTGTCATAATGTTTGAGCATTGAAAAGAGCCTCTACAAAATACGAAGTACTTTTTTAGAAAATACTTTGATTATCATATCTCTAAATCTCGAAAAAATTAAGCAAAGCGACTGCAAATAAAGTTAATGTAGAAGTTGATATCTAAATATATAAGATTTTTGCTTTTCATGATTGAGATAATAAAAATTTAATATAAAATTAGTGAGAAAAATGGAAACCTAGAATTCTATTTTTAGCAATTTTCTTGTTGTCTGTTGGTTTTTTTGATAAGTTCTAGTTGAACGGCTTAAAAGAATTCTCCTCCTCGATCAGATCAATCTCTTTAGGTATATCTTAAATTTCATGAAAGTTTAAACCTATCAATCACACTTCATAGACAACCTATCTACATGTGCATATTTTATTTTATAGATTTATTGTAAGCCATCTTAAAATAATATTATGCAGATGCTAGAAATTTGCTCAACTTACGTATGTATTAGATTTCGATAAACTATACCATATACAAAACCTAATGAATATCTTGGTGTTTGATGTTTAGAGAGGCACATAAATTAAAATATATATATATATATTATACTAGTAAAATAATAATGATTACGATGTAAATTCTTAAACAAAGCAACTAATCTTGCACACATTAGGGTTATAGATTAATCTAATACAATATTCCCACTCGAGATTCTTTACTCATCATTTTTGTACCCTTCTTTTAGTAGACAAAACGTGTGTATCCCTCTATCTTAGAGAACCTTCGTAGATCTCTTCTTTTTGCTTTCTCCGGACTTTATTATAATATTAATTTAATTTAGAAGAGAGAAATTCCTCTTCTAACGACCATCTCCTTCCTCTCCAACCACATGCTCTTCTTTCTCAATTAAAAATATAAATAGAATAAAAATATATAATTATTTACATACCATTTTTGTTTCACCCATTGGCATTTAGTCCAAAATTTAGTGTTTAATATCCAAAAAAGTAAAACACATTAATTTCCCAAGAAATACATGCTTTTCCCCCTAAATTTGATATTTTTCTTTTTTTTTTATTATTTTACACAACTAAACCCTGGGCGATGGCGCGGTTGGTCCCCAGATCGGTGGTCTCGTACACCGGGAGCTCGTCCCTGTACCGTCCGATCGCCGTCAAATTCTCCAACTCGAACAGATCCGAGCTCGAATCGCTCATCGCGTCCTCCTCCTCCTCCTCCTTCTCCAACCCACGGAGCAATTCCTCCACCCTTCTCGCCACCACCACCGGCGGCGGCGGCGGCGCCAGATCGTCGTCGTCGAGGCACTTATGCCCACACGGCCGGCAGTCCTCGCCGACGATCACGCTCACGGGGCAGAATCGCACCGACCTCTTGCCACCCTCCACCGCCACCGCTGGCATCCGCCGTCCCCTCGACGACGGCGTCTTGCTCAGGCACGACCGCGAGTACGACGACGCCGACGAGCACGCAGACTCGGCCTTCGGCGGCGGCGGAGGCGCAGCGATCTTGGACTTCTTGGGGTTTCCGGCGGAGGCGAAAAGCGAGTTGAGGAAGCTCGCCAGCCGCGCCCCCGGAGAAGCCGGGCCGGTGGCACGGCCCTTCCTCAGATCCCGGAGTCGGCTCCGGATCGACCCGGCCTTCTTCTTCTCCGACGGGATCACCGGATCGGAGCGGATCCGGTCCGATCGAACCGGTCTGACCCCGGTCGAGTAGTAGGACTCGGCGTCGGAGGAGGAGAAGCCGCCGTAGCTGGAGGAATCCGAGGAGCTGGAGGTGGGGGTGACGAGACCGTGTTTGTAGTCCACCAAGCCGCGTCGGATCAGCGCCCTCTCGCTAACTGCAGCGGCGGTCCGCTTGAGCTCGTCCGCGCTCTCCTTCTTTCTAGCGGCGGCGGCGGAGGAGGAGGAGAAGGAAAAGGAGAGATCGGGTGCTCCGCTTTTGCGGTGATTCCGCGTTGGTCCTCCGCCGCCGCCGTCGGATTCGTCGATGGAGCGGTAGATGGCGTCGAGGAGGGAGGAGGAGAAGGAAGGGTTGTTGCGGCCGCGCCACGACGGCGGTCTCTCCCACCGTTCCATTCTTTTCTCTGTGATAGTAGACAAAGCCAAAGAGAGGAGAGAAAATGGAGACAGGTAAAAGAGAAACAGAGCTTAAGATTTCTTCTCTTTTTTTTTTTTCCCGCTCCTCCCTTGTTGATTTCTTCTTCTCTTTTCTTTTACACTGTTTATTTCCTCCTTTCCTCTGATGCAGATAGTAGTAGTAGATTTCTCTATTCTTCTTTGGTGGCAGGAAAAGAGGAGAGAGAGGAGGGGGGTGGGGAGGGGAGAAGAATGGGAGAAGGGACGAGAAAGTGGGGGGTTTAAAGCTTTAAGCAATTGAGAGGGAGAGAGTGCGCGGATTGCTTTGTAGGGGTGTTGGATGACGTGGCAGCCGCTTTGTTACTGGATATGGGACCCGCGTTCTTGTTATTCTTAGGGTACGTTTGATGGACGGCTAGTGATGATCCCGCGCTACTCCGCTACGCGGTCGCTGTCGCCGAGGTGTCTGCCGTCGCAGCTGGTGAGTATTACTATGGCTGCTTATTTTGGTTTGGTTGGATACTTGGATTGGATTAATAGCTGCAGACCGGTCGGCTCGAACCGGGTTCTTTTCTTAGATGTTACATGGCATGGATTCATGGATGTTTTCTCTAAATTTAGGAGATGAGCCTAAAAGTATATGGGTGAACATACTTTTTGTCGGTAATTGACTTGTTTTATCATTGAACCGGGTTCGGTTTTTGCACGGTCAGACAACTTGATTCGGTCACCTACTGGTGATCATAACAGCATAGAGGGTTTTATTGAATTAATAATAAATTACCATGGGGGTTCATGGGAGGAAAAAAAATTAATAAAGGAATGAAGTACAATAGATGGACGGAATTATTTCTTATGGACCTAGGGCAAGGGATATGGTTGTCACTTATTATTTTGTTTTACCAAAAAAGGAGAAGTTCTTGGTGATCGGATGCTAACTTGCCAACCGGGCACGCTTGAGGAGCAAGGTGAGTGCACCGAGTATTCCTTTTCCGGCTGTTGGCAGCACTTTCTAACAATACTCGCCGTCGTTTTCAAGCAACAGATGCTGTCTTAAGCCCTGTAGGCGAGGCTTCAAGTCAATATTTACATGACAGGGACTCGATTTCAAAGGGGGAAATGGGCTAGGGTCAGGTTCTACATACTAGCTTAGTGTCCATATATTACTGACAGTAAATCAGCATGGGATGATTCAACATAACACCTTAATACCTCTAACATATCCTAAGAGCATAACTTAAAATAAAAACAGAGCTATAGTCTGATGGTTGCAGTCTGATAGAATGTTTCATTGTAAGTTTATGTATTTACTAGGAGCTATAAGTATTTTATAACTAGGATGTGAGAAAATCAGGCCAAAATATGAATATTTTTTAGTATTTTAGACTGAGTAACTTGAATTGGTGGTGCTTCTACTATTATTGTCGGAAAACAAAAAACAAAAAAAAAAAAAAAGCATGAATGCAACTCTACAGAGTCAGGATTATATGATAATGCAGGGATGACTAATCAATTTACGTAATTGAGAGTTGAAACATGTGCATGGGATGTTTGGAGGTGACAATATGTAAATGGGCTGGGCCAAGCTTTATCTTTTGCAAACCTTGTAAAAGAGATGGCTGATAATTTAAGTCAAACAATATCACCCCAGCCTACGGGCCAAGCCACCTGACATACATGAGGCATGATGGATAAAATTTTAAATTGTGAATATATTTGCATACAGGGACCAGTTCTTTTGGACAAAAAATAGAGTGTTCTACTCTCTTTTTTTACCCTTACTTTTTTTATAACAAAGGCAAAGCCTAATAAGTAGTTTCATTAATAATGTAAGTAAACAGTACATCACTCCTATCAACCTTTATAAGATCAACCAACGATGGCAAATTTGAGTGAACTGTAACTAAGGCCATGTTATCAGTAGGCCGATTGACTTCCCTATAAATGCATAAAGGCAAAACATCAAAGAAAAATATGTCCACCATGAAAATAGGATTGTTATTAGTCTCTGCAATTTCATAGTCTCTAAGCATGCTTGTTTTTATCAATTTTAAGTCATCTTCAACCTAGAGATGAGCTGGTATGCTCGTTGAAAACTTTTCCTATTATGAAAATAATTGTTATTAGTTGTTATAACAAAAAAAAAATTGGATACTTATCGCCGAAGAAAACCATCACAGCAGTAAAATTATTTAAATAATAATATTTCAAAAGCTCAAGTTGATAGAGAATATGTCAACAATGTTTATCCTGATCAATATAGAGACTACAGAGAGTACGAGATGATAGTTGGATTAATTATATAAACTAGTATTTTCTACATTTTTGCTCATGCCTATCAAGCAAAATTTTGTTTTCCTATCTTTCTTTTTTTTTTGGGGGTGGGGGTGCATAAGGTTTCTGGGGTGTTTCTTTGTGCCTCTTTAAATAAAAAGGGTAAAAAAATACAGAGTTCTAGAGTCCAATGCGATGGAGATGGTGTTTGGAGGGGTTTTCATGGAAGAAAAAAAATGCAGAATTCAGTTTCATGGTGCATTCTCATAAAACTCAATCTCTCGTATACTTGGCTATAGTAGCCAATAGAAGCAAAAGCTTGGGTTATATTTGGTTGTAAAAGAAGTTAACCTAGAATACATAAGTTAGTTTGCTCCTAACTTGCTTTACACTAGAATAAACTACTCCTCCAGACATAATAAAATAATTTGTTCCATACTAGGTTATAAAGTAGTGTTGCTATAAGACTTTGAGCTGATGCGGATGGGGTCAGTTTTTTACCGACTTAGTTCGGTGGTGGTCTAACGGGTTTCCTTAGAAATTTGAAAAGAATCCATATGATCGGAGATTTTTTTATGGAGACCATTCGATATTTAAGTTAGTTGGAGCTTGAAACAATAGAAGAAAGAGAATAAAAAAGAATATATATACTTGTTCTTTTGAAACAGAACTTACTTGAGAGTCTCATTTACCCCCTTTATATAGAGGGGGTTGATCGTGCACTATCTCTAAATTTTGTATCAGAAGTGAAAATTTAGTGCTTATGATCACGGGGATCACGGATTATTGGTCACAGCATTAGCTACGTGATTTTAGTTCATGTGCCTAGATTAAAGGAAACTGTCCGATATTCCGAGGGTTTTATCAAATTAATCTTTCCTTCTTTAGTGGCCGATGGCTCGAAGTTTATTTTTTATCATCGGTATGATCCAGACCCTAGATTGATATGTGTCTAAGCTTAGGGTTGGATTATAGCCGATGTTGGGGAATCATTTTGGTGGAATAGTTGAGTTGTCCAAGCTTCCTTCCGACGCCCAAAGACCTCCGATGTTGATGTGGTTTTTTTATGAATCGTTAATGCTAGATCCGGCATGAGTGTTTGGTCATAACCCAAGATAGGAGAGGTTGAGTTCAAATAGTTAATTCTTCCGATAATACTTGTCCTCCACTTTCGATCCCCAAGTAACTTCACTGCTTCGAGCAAAGGAAGCAGGCTGACTTCGAGACTCGATCTTGCTCCCAGTATGATCTCCAAGTCGGAGCATTTAATTCACATCGTTCAGTAGGGAGATTTTTTGAGTTTCATTAATGTGCTGCTTCGCAAATCCTGCTGTAATAATGAAGCATGGGTGACCCAAAGCACTAAGACATAATGATTTAAAACAGCAATCTGGTAGTTATTTTTGGGCCCATCGTGGCTAGCCACTTGTCGATCATCAATAGGCCCAAGTTGCCCCTCTTGGATCTACCTACATGGCATGATCAAGGGTAGATGGGCAAAAAGTCATGCAATCTGACATCTTTGATGTCTGTCATGTGGTAAAATCTGATATGCTGGTGCTCTGATCAAGCCATTTATGGGTAGTTAAATAGATCCTTCTACCTCTTTTTTTTGTATTTTCTCAATTGAATTCCTACTACATTTTGTGCTGCAACTGTTGGAAGAAAGCCCATCACTCCAGCACCACTGTCTCCTCTAGCACCCATGATTTTCTTTGACTTCAAAGTTCCCCTTTTTCAATCTATCCTCCTACTTTTCCTTTGTTTTTTCTTAATTTTTTATTGTTTTTCCTATTCAATTTCTTTTTTAGCCCTCCCATTTCGTTCGTAAATTCTCCTATTTTGTTTCCTCTTCCATGGCTTCTGAAGGCAACGAGCTAGTGATGAAAATCATGAGGGTGGCTGAAATTCTTGAACACCTCCTCCTTGGGATGGGTCCGAGGAAATCCTTGGACCACTACCGAGGTTGGCTCTTCGTCTTCCCCTTACACCACTACCAAAGCTGGCACCTCATTTGGACATTGATCTTCTAGATTCCAAGGTTCAAGTTATTCCATACTGGGTTTGGACTTCTGAGGTTTGGGTAAGGAGGAGTCCAGCATCACTGAGTCGACCAGAGAAGATTCCAGACTTAGTACTCCAATCCTTTTCTTTTTGATTGGAGGTTCCTAGTCGGTAAGACGAGTCACTAAGTGTATAGAGGGGCGAGTCACCATATATGAGAAGTCCCTTCGAGCCGACCTCCGCCTTCCACTTCATCTGTTTATTAGTAATATTTTAGATTTTTATAAGATCCTTCTTACTCAAATCATCCGAACTCGATTGGGTGATCATTGTTGGCAAGTCACCATATATGAGAAGTCCTTCGAGCCACCCTCCACCTTCCACTTCATCTTTTTATTAGTAATATTTTAGATTTTTATAGGATTCTTTTTACTCAAATCATCCTGAACTCGACTCGAGTGATCGTTGTCATCATTATTCTTTGTGATCTCCTCAAGATCTCTTTGAGGTGCTCACTTTTTAGAGTATTGCTCACCCTAAAGAGATATCCCTATGAGAAAGGATGGTGGTACCATTCTCTTCGAGGAGGATGCAAGTTCACTAAAGGACTTCCCTCCTCGATCTATGGCTAGAAGAGCTATTTTTTCTTTATATCCTCAATTCACCTTAGGGTATCAATTAGATCTAGACAATTCTTGACTTTCACCTAATAAGGATAAGTCAGTTCTAACTGAGGAAGATGAGGACTATCATCTCTGCTCCATATCGAAGTGCAGAATTGAATGAGCTAGTAATCGAGCAGGCGTTATACGATGCCAGCATCCATCCGATGTTGTCTTGGGATATAGTCAATTTCTCTTGATTTAGAATATTCTATTCTTTATTTCGTCATTAGCTTTCATACTAATGATTTCTGCTCGATTTTGCAACGATGAGATTGTCATTGGAATCAATCAAGTTGAACCTGTAGAAGAAGTCAGGCTACATGGGAGAAAGCTTCATCCAAAAAGTAGAAGAAGTTGAGGTCAATGACTTCGTCTCTAGTCCCTGCACTGTCATTGGGGACTTCAAGCTTGGAACGATGGAGATTGATAACGAGCTCAAGGTCACTGCAGCCATGCCCTTGGGTCGGCTCCTCTAGCCTCCCCTAAGTCAGGTCACACTTCGAGCCTGGTGCTGCCTTCTTAACGAACTCCATCCCTGCCTCATCTAGTATCCATGTCAATCTCGCCAATGGTGCCAACTTCAGCGGCATAGTCTGGGGTGGGCCCCTCTCATCTGGATTGAGGGGTTTGCTACACTAGCAAAGAGAGTCTGAGTAATACTCCACTCTCTGATATCATCAGCTTGCTCGAAACCTAATGAAAATGATATTGCTTCTATCCAATTGGGCAGATCGAAAGTCTCATTCCCTAGAGGAGGTGGTGGGCTCTAGCTACATCGATATCTTTGGGATGAGAATCTCTCTCTTTTAATTTATTCTTCTCATTTGCAGTCGATGCTTCTAACTTTGATGTTTTCTTTTCTATAGCTGGCCTATGATATTACCATCCTTAGTGAGGGCCTCGTCGATTTTAACCATGTGAAGTTCTCACCGGCAGAGAAGCTTTAGGCCTCCAACGCTCGAATACAGGTCACCAAAGGGGCAAAGAAAGTGGCTGAAGAGGAGGCCTCTAGAGTCAGGTTGGAGCTCTTGGCTATTTGGGAGAAATTCGAGGCCTTGAGGGATTGTTGCCATGGAGTCGGGTGCTATCGAGGTATATTGTAGAAGATTGCCAAGCTAGAGGAAGCACTGGAGCTTGGGGAGGCAGTGCTTAAGGCCACGAGGGGAAGGTGGGGCAGTCGAAGCTCAGGCCATCAAGAAATAGCGAAGGCGATCATCGAGGCCAAGTCCCAAGTTATGGAGCAGTTCAAGCCTCTACCAAGTTTGAAGCGAAAGTCATCGAAGGCTCCTTGGTGGCCTATGGCTACATGTTCAAGGCTTGCAAGGTGTAGATTGCTTTGCTCTAAGTTGATGTGAGCCATCTCGACGCAAAGCTAGTGATGATGAGGACAAGAAAGAAGAGGTGGATCAGGCTGTGCCATTGTCTGCTATTGACGATGAGGTCACCCCAGCTGCCGAGGTTGCCCCTGAGCGACGTTTGAGCCTACCACGAGGAGGCTCTTTAGTCATATTTTATATTTGCTTTTTCAATGTAATGAACTCTTTTATTAATAAAATGAATTTTTTTCTTCATTTTCCAATGTGTTTGTCATGATGCACTTGTTATTTACTTTTCCAAGTCTTCAAGGTCATCATAAATTTGATCTAAAATTTGCTAGTTCGGACATTCATCTGAGGTGGATTTAAAGTAGAGGTCATCAGCTCAGATAAGTATTCGAAGTTGATCACTTTGGCTGCATGTTCGAAGGGAACCTGGTGTAGGATTTATTAGTTTGGATGTGTATCTGAAGTTGATCCGATATGAAATTTATCAGTTCAGATATACATCCAAAGTCAATCTGATGTAGAGTTCATTAGTTCAGACTCGAATATGAAGTTGATACTTAGCAAAGTTTAATAAAAATTGAGGTCAGATTTTTTTACCAAGTCATCTGTTCTTGAATTATTGAGATCGGGATGTTTCTGACCTAAATTTTATGGAGGTATTGAGTTGGATTGAGATATCTCCTTGTGGTCGGCATGTTATCAAGCACTCATTTGGAGATCCTAGCTGAAGCTGGAATATCTCCATAAGGTTGGTTTTTTTTTTTTGACCGAGTCATTGGGGTCTAGGCTGGAGCTCGGATATCCCATATCAATTTTTATCGGATCTATATTTGTCAATGACTAAGTTAAAGCTCGAGTATCTCTAAATCATTGGTACTTTAGTACATCTTTCTAAAAGTCATCGATTTTGATTAAGGTCTTCTTGAGAGGTCAGTTTTGGCCAACTTAGTCAATTTCTTCCTTAGTCATTTTTTTGTTATGCATCTATATAGAGGTTGAAGAAAATTATAATAATTTTATTGATCAAGTAATCAATACAAGACTTACTGATAGCACATTATTAAGTCCTTGATATTCCAAATATGAGGAATGGGAGCACCGTTGTGGTCTTTGATTTTGTAGGCCCCGAGTCTGATGACTTCAATGATCCAATAGAACCTTTCTTAGTTTGGGACTAGCTTGCCTTGTTCTCTAGGTTTAGATACTTCGGCTTTCGAAGGATGAGATTTTTGAGCAAGAACATCTTCGACTTGACCCAAGCATTATAGTACCAATTTGCTCTCTTTTTCTTCCGATAGGTCTAACTCGTTTGAAGCCGACCTTGATTATTTTTCTCGCTATAGTGCTCTGCTCTGATCTTTGGCATTCTGATCTCGACAGGGATGACAGCTTTGGCTCTGAAGATGAGATTGAATATAGTTTCTCTAATAAATATTTGAAATATCATTCAGTAGGCCCATAGTATATCTTAAAGTTTCTTAGTCCAAAGCCCCTTTACTTGGCCGAGCCTAAACTTCAAACATTATAGGATGGTAGTTAGTCACTTTGGCCTCCATATTGGAATGCGAGTGGCTGACTGAGGTGAGCCTGTGGTCAATACAAAGCTCCAGTAGAATTCTTTAAACTTTAAGTTATCAAACTATCACCCATTGTCAGTAATAATGGCACATGACAATCTGAACTAGCATATGATAGATTTCTAGATGAAGTCCTATATCTTCTTCTATGTGATTTACGTCAATGGCTTGGCTTCAACCCATTTGATGAAGTAGTCTATGACAATGATTAGAAACTTTCTTTATCCATTTGTTTGTGAAAAAAATTTGAGGATATTGATTCCCCACATGGCAAAGAGCCATGAGATAGTGATCGATGCAAGCTGAGTCATCGGCCTTCATTGAATGTTGTCATATTTTTGATACTCATTGCATCTCCTAACAAGGTCAATCACATCTTGCTGCAAGATCAACCAATAATATCCATGTCAGATTTCTTGTAGGCCAATGACCTACCCCCAAGTGATTGGTATAAATTTTTTTGTGAATTTTTTGAAGTACGTAATCTACCTCGGATGGCTATAGATATCGGAGCAAAAACTATGAGAATGACTTCTTGTACAGTTTACCATCCAGATAGATGTATCAAGGAGCTTGGCATTTGATCTTTTAGGCCTCCACAAAATTTGTTGGTAGCTTGCTGTCTATGAGGTAGTCAATGAGAGGGTCCATCTAGTTTGGCTCATGTCTGACATGTGGGATGGTTGAGTATTTCTCGATGCTTGGCTTCTCCAAATGCTCGACAAAAACCTCTTTATTGAGGTCAATGTATCTCAAGGTGGCGAGATGAGATAGGACATCTACTTAGGCATTTTCTGACCTCTGTATTTGCTACACTTTCAAACTCCAGAAAGTTGTCAAGAGATTTTTCAACTTTTGTAAGTACCGGGCCATCATTAGATCTCGAGCTTCGTATTCACCTCATTTTCGACTGACAACAAGCTGCAAGTCGGTGAAGATCTTAAGTTCTTCTATTCAAGCTCCTTGACAATACTAAGGCTAGCTATCAATACTTCATACTCGATTTTATTGTTGGAGGCATTGAAGTTAAACTAAAAAGTATACTTTAGCACAGCTCCTTCTTGGCTTGCAAGAATAAGCCTAGCCTACACCCATGCAAGTTTGAGGTTCTATCCATATATAGGACCCACTAAAGACTTTCCTTCTCCTTCTTAAGTTGCGTAGAGGTTGATTCTTTGTCAGATATGGTGCATTTAGCAATGAAGTCAGCCAATAACCATGCTTTCATTGCTAGTCGAGGTTGGTAATCAACATCAAATTCTTCGAACTTGATCATCCACTCACCATGCACCTTGAGGTGTTTAGTTTTTGCAGGATGGACTTCAGCAGGGGGATTGGTCAAAACAACTATCGAGTGAGCTTGAAAGTATGGCCGGAGTCTTCATATAGAGGTGATGATTGTATATATCTTCTTAACTTTTGAGTATCTTGTCTTTGCATTGTGCAAGATCTTTTTTGTATAGTAGATCGACTTTTGAATTCCTGCATCTTCTTGGATGAGGACTGAATTGATTATGACAGGTGAGACTGATAGGTATATATACAATTCCGCACTTATCATTGGTTTGGATAGCAGTAGTGGTGTTTTGAGATCTTTCTTGAGATCTTTGAATGCAACTCGACATTTCTTTGACTAGTCAAAATTTTTTGTTTATCTTAAGACTTTGAAAAATAGAAGACACTTCTTCATTGACCTTGAGATAGATTAATTGAAAGCTACTATCGAACCCAACAGGTGTTGCACATCCTTCTTGATACTCAGGTGCTTTATTTCTAATAGCGCTTGGATTTTCTGTAGATTCATGTTGATCTTATGTTGAGCCACCATGAATCCCAAAAATTTTTCGAAGATCATGCCAAAAGTGCCTTAGCTTCATTAGGTGCCACCTTAGCTCATCGAAGGCTTTCTCAAGATCGGTTATTTACCAATCTACCTCAGTGCACTTGACCAGCATGTCATCAATGTAGATCTTTATGTTATGATCAATATGATATTTGAATATCTTGTTGACAATGTACTGATAGATAACTTCAATATTTTTTAATTCAAAAGATATCATTTTGTAATAATACAAACCTTTATCACTGATGAATGCAATTTTCATCTTATCTTTGGACACTTTTCGAATCTGATTGTATCCCGAGAAGGAGTCCATAAAACTCAATAGCTCATGGTCTGAGATAGCATCTATGAACTAATCGATCATCGAAAGTGAGAAGATATTCTTTAAGTACGTCTTATTCAGATCGGTGTACTCATTACAGATCCTTCATTTTTCATTGATTTTTTTCATCATGATAATATTGGCGAGCCATTCCGAACAGTGGGTTTCTTGGATGAATCCCACTGCTAGGAGTTTGTCCACTTCCTCCTCAATTGTCTGCTGTTGCTTTGGACAAAGCTTTTCTTCTTTTACCGAACTAGGGGGTGCTTTGGGTCAATGCTCAACCTGTGAACAATGACATCAAATAGTGTACCTAGTATGTCAGATGTCGACCAGGCGAAGATATTCTTGTGGCTCATAGGAAGGCCATCAATCGATCTTGGGGGTTGGATGTTAGTTGCATCTTGATCTGAATGATCCTACTCGGATCTTCTCTGAAAGGGACTGACACTAATTGATCAGCTTGTTTACCTTGGATCTCTTTTGACTCTTCTCTATAGTTTAGTCCTTCAATCGACAGTCTCTCCATTAGTTTTATCCCTTTTATTGTCATTAAGAATCATTATCGGGCTAGCATTTGATCTCCTCAGATTTCTCTGACCCCATTCCAAATTGAGAATCTCACGAGTAGGTGATATTTAGAGATAATTGCTTGCAACACATTTAATCTGGGCTGGCCTAGGATTGCATTATAGGCAGAGGCCACCTAAACTATGAGAAATGTGAGCTAAATTGTTGCTTGTCAAAGTTTTGCCCAACAATTACTAGCAAAATAATCTCCCCTTCGACTGTCATAGAGTCTCCAGAAAATCTAAGGGCATGTTCACCTTTCTTAATCGGCTAGTAAATAATTTCATTCTTTATATGTATTGTAAAATAAAATGTCAGTCGAGCTTTCATCATAAATTAAAATCTTTTATACATCATAATTTTTATGGTATTGATATGACGATGGCATCATCGTGAGGAGCTTAAACTCCTCGAAGATCATCATCAAAAAAAGAAACAACATCTCCCATCCCTTGCCTCTTTGGATCTCTAGCTCAATCTTTTACCCCTTACCGCTGACGAATGCTGAGATCATATTTCTACTACCAGCCATTGGTTGGTTGTCATTGTTCTCCTCATCAGACTGGTGCCGAGGTAGCTCCTTGGTTGCTCTGTTCTCCTACTCTCAGATATATTTATGGGATAATCCCTCCAAATTAGAGCTTCAATCTCATCCTTCAATTGAAACCAATTCTCATTATGGTCATGGTAGAAATAGAAGTACTTCATCTTACTCCTCTTGGTCAGCAAAGTCTTCATTAATTAAGGTTGGCTTAGATATCCTTGGCCTTCAATTTCTATCAAATCTGGGCCCGTGGAGCGGATGAGGGGGGGGGTGTAGTTATTGAATCGTTGAGGTTGGCTCTTTAGCTAGGGTTCTTTGGTGGTCGGGAGGATTTTTCTTCATTCTAAGCTTTGCAGGGCTCCTTGTGATTCCATTTCTTACTAGGGGCTCTTCTCCCTCAGTTTGCCAATGGCACCCCGAGCTCTTCCACCTACACATACTTCCGAGCTTATGTAAGGAGGTTGGCGTAGTCCCTGGAGAAGTTTGTTGAGGAACAATATGAAGCATTCATTTCAAAGTCCCTGCTTAAGAGCCAACATGGCAACCGACTCATCGAAGTTGTGCACTTTAAGTGTAGCTATATTAAAACATGTCATGTAGTGTGCAACGACTCACTCTTTCCTTATTGGATCGAGAAGATGCTGTTAAAGTTCTTCGACTATGCTTGCTTATTATCAAAGTGTATAATAAATTATTTTCAAGTTATTCAAATGGATAAATGGACTATGGTTAGAGATGGAGTACCATATCTGCACCGATTCTTGAGCATGACCAAAAAAGCAAGATAGAGAGGATGTTCGAAGCACTTGGAGCATCATGAGGATCTTGTAGCCCTCTTAAGTGGGCAAGTGGATTTGAAGAGTCATCAAAGCTCCATCTGTGCATCTTAACCAACTCAAAATCAGTTCTTCTAGTATTTTAGGGAGAAAGGGGGATGTGAGTTGGAATTGAGGTTGTTATCTAGCCTCTGACTCTTATTCTAAACTTCTCGTAGCGGCATTCTATCTTCCAAACTTGTTGTTTGAGATCAACTACTCGACGAGGTCTCTCGAGACATGACGAGTAGCTGGAGTCAATTCTCCACTAGAAGATGGTAGGGTATGTCGGCACCGATCCTCTCCTTTGGGGCTCTATGCCGAGAGGAGATCACCAGCAATGGGAGTGAAGTGGTGCAAGTCCAAAGGGGCTAGTTTGAACTTTTGGGGTGAGATCAATGGTTGTGTTGAAATAGAGCCACCTGAAGAATGGGCTTCCATTATTGTTACTGTTTCATCGCTTGTTGGAGCTACTATACAATAATGGTCATTGCCTCGATTTGTTGGACTAGGGCATCGAATTATTGTGGATCTGCTATCACGAAGGGCTATGTGGGCTCTACTGCTACTGATGGACAAGCATCTCTTTGACTTCATCGAAATGATTGGTGGTGTGAAATAGTCGAGTTGTTCTACACCCTCATTCTCATCATCTCTCAAAATAGGGTAAGATCTTCTTCTAGCCAATTTGCTGATGCAAGACCCCAAGCTAGTGTAGAGGTTGCTCTCCTACTGATCTGGAGTTCATCAGCGGTCCGAGGATGGGTTCGCCTTGAGAAACTTGAACGGAAGCCATACTCACTGAAAATTTTTTGATAGGGACCTTCGATGATTAAGTCAGTCAAACTTAAGAATAATAAGGAAAAAGAATAAGAGAGAGTGCATGCTTATGCTTGTAGAAAAGAATTTATCTAAGAGTTTCTTTTTTCCTCTTTATATAGAAGGGGGTAGCTGTGCGTTATCTTTAACTTCGATAATGGAAGCAGAGAATCAATGTCTACATCATAAGGATCACGTATTATTGGCTATAAGCATTAACTATATGATTTTAGCTCACATGCCTGAGATTAAAAGAAATTGCCAATATTCTAGGATTTTATTGGGGCAATCTTTCTTCTTTAATGACTTGATGGCTTGGAGTTCATCTTGTGTCCTCAATATGATCCCAACCTCAGGGTTGTATATGTCGAGCTTAGGGTTGGATTATAGCTGATGGTGGGGAATCATTTTGGAGGGATAGTTGGATTGTTTAGGCTTCTCTTTCAATGTCTAAAGAGGTCCTTTGACATTGATGTGGTTTTTCTATAAGTCATCGGTATAGATCCGCAGTAAGTGTTTGATGATAACCTGAGTAGAGAGGTCAAGGTCGAATGGTTAATTCCCCCAACAACAAATAGCTTTACCAATTTTTTAAAATGCCCCCCTTACTCTCAAGATAAGTTGGTTATTTATTTAAATAATCTACAAATCAAAGTGAAATAAGCCAAGCAAGTGAAAATCCTAACTTTTGGGTGCAAGTGATTAATTAACAATTTTTTACACTAATAGCTCATTATATTAAAATCTATTATTATAAGGATAATATATGGTTTTGGAAATATGAGATCAGGTATTCTTATTATTTAACTATGATATTTGTTCTTGGAATTGTGCTACATATTATTCAAAGAACCACTAATTTATATTATTATCATGCCACTAAAATAATCTCTAAGATTTCTTTAAGGGGGCATTTTGTTCATGATCGTAATCGGAATTAAAATCAGAATGAATTGAAACAAAAATCAGAATAGATTGAAATGGGAATCGAAATGGTCATATTCCCTTATATATTAAGTTCATTACTTGAATTAGAATCATGATCAAAATGGGATTTGGAATACTGGAAGAGAGTTATCGTTGAGAAGGTATTTGGTTGGAGGGAGTTGGGGTCTAGAATCAGAATGGAAATGGATGATTCCTTCCAACCATTTGGTTGGGAAAGTCTCATTCTGATTTGATTTCAAGATAAAAAGGGAATGGCCCAATCTACCTAAAACTCAATTCCTACTCTCTCTTGGGGATTCAAATTTTTATTCCGATTCCGATTTTAATCACGAACCAAATGCTTCAGGAGATTTGACTATTCTAATTCCAATTACAATGCATTTCATTTTCATTCCGATTCTAATTCTATTAAAAACCAAACACCCTTAAGTTTTGGAGGATTGGATATTTCAATTTTCTCGAAATCCAAGCGAGAACAAGACTCTTCTAACCAAATGGCCAGAATGGAAGTTTGGAATGGGTCACTCGTTCCCATTTTCATTCTATAACTCAACTCTCCCTAACCAAGTATGCCTAAATGTATATATTTTTTTTTTCCCTTCCCCTTTTACCTCTTTTTAAAGGATTCTAAGCAAATGAAGTGCAAAATAACAGGGAGCTAATAAGTTTGAGGTTTTAAAGGCTAAAATGTTGGGGAGGATTGGTTTGGGCGCTGCTTAATGTTTGGTGGGCTGGGAACACTGGCCTAGGATAATTAGGGGCCAGTCAGGCTAAGGTCCACTAATTTCGGCCTGCGCAAACCATTGTCGGAGCCGAGTTCGGCCCGGGGCACTGCCTTCCCACCTTACAAAATGACCCGGAACGGGAAACCCCTTGAGGTGTTCGGCGATCTTGGAACCGGGTTCTCCCTTCTTCACCAGGTGAGCGCTCTTCTCTCTCTCTTTCTCTCTCTCTCCTGCGGCGGAGCCTGGCTAGGGTTTTATGGTTCTTCTCCTTGATTTCATCGTTTAGGATAGAAATCTCGAATTTAAATAGGGCGATTCCGCTTGCTTTCTTAGCAGCGATGTATTCCCCCAGCTTGGGGGAAATTTTGTTCTGCTCTTGCCTGTTCGAGCAAGATCTAGGTAAAGTTTGCCCTTTTTAGGGGACTATGCGCGCCTTGAACGTCGAACTCGCAATTTTCTGCAAGAAAAGTTGGTTTTTATTTTTGGGTTCCGTCTAGCGTGCGTTGGCGGCAAGGAAGTTGGCATTGGAAAGACTAGACCATACACAGAAGTACAAGAGGCATTCGGATTCAGAGGGTTATGGGTAGTTTTGAACTCGTTAGAGATGTTTTTTAGGACCCTTTGTCAAAGTCAGGTGATCGCGTTTGTTCGACAGGAGGATTGAGGTTGGGCCAGGAATGATTCCAAATTTATGTATTTTAAGTTAAAAAAGTTATGCTTATTATAGGATATATTTATTTTAATGTTTGATGTTACATAAAGAGACTTTTGTTGCTTTGATTTGTTAGAAAATTTCTGGGAGATCAGGTTAAGCTCCCTTTTATTCTGGTTGGTGTATTTGCTTTTTTCAATCCATATATCTCTTCTTCTTCTTCATCGGAGTTTTTCTCTCGTTTTAACGCCTGTCAATAATAAACTCAAGCAACAATGATGTCTCCTTCTGGATTACTTTGGTGAATGGAAATCTTATAGAATTTTATTGTCACCAGGGTAATTTGTTTATTCTATAGTCATACTAGGTAAGGAAAGCTCCTTAAACTTGCAGTAATTGGAGCAACAAACCCCCTACCCTTCTCTTACTGTTGAAAATAAATCCTGCAAAGTCTAGTTGTTCTTCCATTGTTTAGCCTTGATCTAACAGTCGAAATCTGAAATAACATGTTTTTAGCTTAAGCCAGTTTTCCTCATGTAGCATCTTCAGTGGTTTGAGGGCCCATTAAATGGAAGGATTTTAATTATTCAGTTGTTAGATTTCATCATCCCACTAGATGAATTGACTTGTAAAATTATTAGATGAGGCCTTGCCCCTAGTTGAAGGTAATTGGGAATCTTGTAGTTAACTAGCATTTAGATCCCTCCAGGGCCTTTCTAGCCTTTCAGAAGACCAATTATGTTTCACATGGTTAGGTTCAAAAATTTCTTTTAGCGACTATTGTTTGTCATTTATGACAACTGTGTGGGACACACACCTTAGATTGACAATTCTTGCTATTACTATACAAGAAAGGGTGGAGAAGTAGATTTGAATATTTTGAAGTGTTCTTACAATAGGGTGGGTGAAATGGAGAACATTGGTGCTAGATGCATACTAGGAGCTCACTAGCATATCACATTAAATAGTAGCTACAATAGCTATGTGATAGATGCTGCAGTTTTAGGGTTTGGAGAAAGTACTATTCTAGAGATGAAAATAATGATGTTGAGATGGATGAGTGGTACAATTAGGAAGAACATAGTTTAAACTCAAGCATTTGGAGGTAGTATCTAGGTGCACTGACAAAGTACATGGTATACAGGTTGATATTGTTCGGGTTTGTCTGACAGACTAATGGAGGCACTTCTGCAAGGAGTTAAAAGGCCTTGTCTTATGGTTATTACAGAGTTGGTTCAGGAGGTAACAGGAGCTTCCTCTGTCAAGTTACTAGGTTTTTGGTAGAATTAAATAGAGGAAGTGGTTCTAGATATTAATATCAAGTTGTTGGCTCTTGACTTGTGGTAATGTACTGTTTGAAAGAGAGAGGAACTTATTAGTAGTAGTGATATCTGTGTGGTGAGATAAAATAAAGTATGTGCATTCCTAGTGCTTCTGTTTTATATGTCATCTTTTTTGGTGACTTTCACACAATACAAAGCTCATGTTATTTTTAGTTGTTATTTTTGGATGTATTACTGTGTTTATTTCCATGTAAGTGAACAGCCCGAATTGCAATTCTGCCAGAAGTGGTCATTGTCAGATGTTTGTTTGCATGTAACTCAGTCTGAAGTAAGGAACTTAAATTCTTAGTTCAGAAAAAACACCAAACATGACTCTGGCTTTGAGGGCTCCATGACCAAGTTCTTCTGTGTGGGTGAGTGGGACACTTAATGCTTCTTTAGTGCCCTCCCACTCTTTCCTCTGTTATAATGAACTATTTAAATATTTTCTTAAAAATAATTCTCTTTAGTGATAATCTAATTAAAAAAATTAATGCCAAAAACTGTGCTTCTTATGCAATGGCATTCCTCCAGATAGAAACAAAACTCTGTTTCTCATAACTCAATTTCTTGGAACTAGGTTTAGACACTTCCAACACTTTCTTAAAGATAAAGACAACTTTAGCTTGCTTTTATTTTGATCTTTATCACCTTATTTTTAATATCTATTTACTTCTTCATTCCTTTCATCTATTCTCCCCATCTCCTGTATTCTTGGTTGGCCCCTTTACACGTTAACTGGCACAAGACATAAATGCTAGGGAACCAGTTGTAGGTTGATACTGTTTCACCTATTTGTTTCAAAATCTTGCCAAACCATCTAGGATTCTTCTATTGAGTTGTTCTCGATTAGCCAGTTCCATACTGATGAAACATGCTTGCCTGCTGCTGTTAGTTGATTGAACCTGCATAGTGATTGAATGGTGAAGTTGATGTTTGTTTCTCATGTTTGGTAGGAGATTTTTTTTCTCTATGATAGGCCAAAATGTATTATTAATCAATGCCTAGGTAAGAACCTTTAGATATCTCACTAGATCTTTTGTTACTTTAGGCTACTAGCGATCTCGCGTATTAAACTTAAATTCTTGTTGGTGTTTGGTAATAGGGCATCTGTTACCATTGGTTTTATAATGCACATAAAAAAAAAATGAAATGTTCCTAACATACCTTCCTTACCCATCATCTCATTGTTGTTGGTAGGTATGAACTAAGCCTGAACTTGCTAAGGCCTTCTTTCATTTATTTCCACAATTTTGTTGCAGTAATTTATGTACCTCAAGATCTAACTTTTAGATTGTTGCTTTACACATCCTTCAGACCAGCATTTATTTATTTGCGAATGAGTCGAAAAGGTTGTGACTGATTTATAAGGTATAAATCCTGATCCCTATTGACGGGCCAAGTTTAACAGAAGAATGGTTTTTCTTGGAGCCACAATCATCATTCTTGCTATGGTATAGAATAACATTATCTGTGCTCTATATTAAGTCCAGTGCATGCTTGCTAAAATTTAGTTAATGAGTTTGAACTCATTTGCCCTTTGCCACAGTTATCACCTTGCTTCATCAACAGTAACCTGTATGAACCTTTTTCCCACTCCAGAACTGCATGCTACTATATCATGATTGTTGACAGTGCTCTTTGTCTTACTGTCTGAATGACAAAAAAAAAAGTTTGAACTTTATCTATTCTTAAATGCATGATAAAATAATGAATATTTTTAGTGGTAAAAGATATTTTTTTTTCTTGAAAAAAAGCTGTATTCATTCATTTTCCTTGTTATTTTCAGATTATTGATTATTCACAGAAAAATAAATGATGTTTATTTGGATGTTAGAACTTATCTGATATGCTTCAGTACTAACAGGTTTGAATGCAAAACTTCATCATTTGGTAATAGTTATTTCATCCTGCGCCTATGATATTGCACCAAATTCAAAGTAGATTGTTAGGATTGACCAGATTTGGTACTGAAAATTATATTGCTTTCTTTTGAAGTAAAGTTGAAACCTTCTTATGCATCTGCTCATGCATAACAATCAATTTTTGATGCCTTGTAGGTATTTTTCCCCAATCTCATCCTCTCACTAAAATATAGCAATATTAGGTGATTCAAGTTAGATGTTAGAGGCTTGAGACTACTTGGTGGTTTTAAGATCACTAATAGCTGATCCATGTTTCCAAATGCAAAGTGACTTGAAGGATATACTTTTGATTCTGGTGGCTGTAAATTAAAGGTAAGGTTGTGAGTTTTAAAATGTTATACGGTTTCTTGATGCCTTTGTTGGGTAGACTTGGTTTCAGAAGTTTGACATCTGACTTGAGGATGGTGCCTCTGGTTGTCTTAGTTAAGCATTATTCTTGATATAAAAGTCCACCTTCCTGTTGAGGTGGTTTACTGTTCTTTATCCAAACTCACTGAAGTTATTGGTTGCTCTCTTTTTCAATTCCGTTAGTTTAATGGGTGAAGATAAGCTTTCAGTCCACTCTGTATGGTAGTTACATTGGATAATCTTATGACAAAAACATCACCTTTTGTTTAATGGTTAGCAGAGGAAAATCTCTAGCTGTTTGTTGATGTGATCCTAGGATGAGAATTATAGTCCATGTCTGATATGAATTCATTTCTAACTAATACTAAAATGAACAAGAGAGAAAAATGATGGAAAATAAAGGAGATACAACAAGAAATGGTTAATTTATTTTGTAGAAATTCTTTGAGCCCTTAGCATGTAAGGGTTAAGTAACCATATCTGTATTTGGATTTAAGGAGACTGTCTATGAACTGAATATATGAGTATATACAAATTACCGTCAATTAAGGAAAGGCTATGAGTGTGTCTCTAGTTTCTTCTAGCCATGAATTTGATCAGTCCTGATGAACTATTTCCCTTTACCAACCCCACTTCTTACTTTTCGTTCATAGTAGATCCTAAATGATTTATGCAATAAGCTGACACATTCAGCAACTAGATAATAAGGCTTTATATTTATTGTTCTTTTGGATCCCTGCAACTAGATTGATCAAATTTGATGTCCTAATGATGTAAGCAAACAAATTGCTATAATAGAATTTTCATGAAAAAAATTTAAAATGGAGTTGGAAAATATTGTTTCAGCTGGCACAAAGTATTTAAATAATTTTCAGTGGAATAGAAACAGGAACACAGACCATTTTATAATGAAAAACAAACTAGCAGAATTTGAAGTTAAATTATAACATGGTGGATGAACCATGGATGTACCTTCACCACATTGTGTTATCATCATGTTTGGTGAAAACTTAATCAGAGATTTCCATGGTATTACTAAGGTCAGCAACATTTGCATGTGTGAAGTCTTTAAGTAATGAAAACACTGCAGAAGAGTCAGATTAGTGTGGCAGAAAAAAATGTAGAGGTGAAAGCATAGTGAATCTGAGAGGACAGAAAAGAACAATCAGAAACAACCTAGGAGTTGCTTAATAAAAGACAAGGCAATGAAGAGAAGGAAAGCATCCAAAACTCAAATAGAAATTTAAAAGAGGTAAGTAGAGTCTGAGAAAACATAGATGGGAGATGTAAGAGAGGGTCCAGAATAGATTTTGCATTATATGTAGGAATCCTAGATTTAAACAAAATTAGAAGTTGTTTGGTTACAGTTGTGTCTAGTATGTTTTCATCTTTTATCTTTCTTAGTCTTAAACCTAAATCTTACTTTGTCCCTGTAGTTTTGATTGAAAATATTTGCCTCCATAAGTCCTATTTTTCTGATTCTATTACATAGTTCTGCATAATAAATGGTTTGGTACAATTTGGTGGACTTTTGGGTATATGTATAGTCACTAAACTGGCTACTCTGATCGTTTGATGCTGCTAGAATTCCATAATTTGCCTTCTTTGGATGTGATGGTGAACTTGTGCATGTTTAATTTATCTTTGGGCATTGTTGCCCCCACATGGTGGACAGTTAGGCTGATGCTTGGGTTAGAATATGTTCAAACATGTGTCATAAGACTGAGAACTTGTGTTAAAAATCAGTGATGTATTATTCTTTCCTTTATTTTTGTGGCGTCCAGAATAGTTGGATTGGATGAAAACAACTTGAGTTTGTCTGGACTAGTATTTGGCAGAACTAAATGGAAACTGTTTTGCATGAAATGACCGTGTCTAATGAGAACCATGGTAAATTGATAATTTGAGTGGTGTCTGGTTTATTGTGGTTCTGTTAGACAAGGCAGATGCACACCTCTGAAGCAGGCTCTTGAGCAATATTTTAGATCTTTAGCTGATATAGGTTGATTGTAAAGAATCACTCTTTTCATTATCGTATGGAAAGACACAGTGACATATGGAGACCTTTCAAGGTTAGATGATTATTTTGAACGAAACTGTATCTGTGCATGTTTCTAAGGGCACAAACATCATCACAAGATACTGATTTCAAGTATCCTTGTAATGGCTTTATGTAATTTTTTGTAAATCTAGTCTTACTATTGTGAAACTAATAATTTGATGTTTAAACAAAATGATTTGAGGTTTTTGCATGGCATCAAGTGCATATTTTCAGTTTTGTAGGAAAAAGATTAATATTTACATAATTGGGAGATCATATCATCAGGTCTTCTGGTAGAAGTTAATGGTGGGGCCTAGTTGATGGTGTTGCAGTATTTCCCCCTTCCAATAGGTGATTCCCATCACTACCAACATGATGCTGCTTTAACTTACTATTTCATAAAATTACTGGCTAGAACATTCTTTATCTGGTAACATACATAAATTATGAAACCTTTATGTTGTATGTCATATTTGGAAAATGGAAGGGGTGGAGCCAGCAATATGTTTTCTACTCCTTTCACTTAACATTACTGCCATTATTCGTGATATTAGGTGGCTTGATAGTGCATGTATGCCCCATGTAAGTGTTGAATTGCATGCATGCCCCATGTAAGTGTTGAATTAAGGGGCATTTTATTTGAACTTGACAAGGCCACTTGACATTCGACAGTGTGAATAATAGCAAAAAACAAATTGCAAGTGTTCAAAAGAGTTAATATTTGAGTATAAGAGGAAATTTCAATCTTTCATTTCATTTACTTGTTATCATGGCTCATAAACTTTTTGCATTGTCATATATCATTGTTTTTATTAGTTCCATTGTACCTATTGCTGTTTAGGGTTCTACTGGATTACTTATTGTTGTGTACATTAGTATTTTAACTCTGTTTTCTTACTGGGTGTTTTAAAGCATGACCATAACAGTATTTTCTGGATTTGGGTACATATCTGATGCATGAACTGGATAAGATTTGGTCTCCTTTCTTGAATCTCATAAATGTTTAGCCATGTTATCTTCTAGTGACAAATTTTCTTGTTTTCATCTTGTAGAATTGATTTGTTGGTAGCAGCAATGTCTTCAGCAATGCAAGCATCATATCTTCCTGCTACCACAGATTCAATAGCACAGGCCCTAGAGGCAAAAGATCCTTCTGAGTCTATTTCTATTCTCTACCGTGTTCTTGAAAACCCTGCATCTTCCCCAGAAGCATTGCGTATTAAAGAACAGGCAATTTCAAATCTCACCGAACTACTCACACAAGAAAAGAAAGCTGAAGAGTTGAGAACTCTTCTGACCCAACTCAGACCCTTCTTCTCTTTAATTCCCAAGGCAAAAACTGCAAAAATTGTGAGAGGGATCATAGATGCAGTTGCCAAGATACCAGGAACCTCTGATCTGCAAATCTCTCTCTGCAAGGAGATGGTGGAATGGACCCGTGCAGAGAAGCGTACATTTCTCAGGCAACGAGTTGAGGCAAGGCTTGCAGCTCTCTTAATGGAAAACAAAGAATATTCCGAAGCTCTAACTCTTCTTACTGGCCTGATCAAGGAGGTTAGAAGATTGGATGATAAACTTCTTCTAGTGGACATTGACCTTTTAGAAAGCAAGCTTCATTTTTCACTGAGAAATTTGCCGAAAGCCAAAGCTGCATTAACTGCTGCAAGAACAGCTGCTAATGCCATTTACGTTCCTCCGGCACAGCAGGGAACAATAGATCTTCAGAGTGGGATACTTCATGCAGAAGAGAAGGATTATAAAACTGCATACAGTTACTTCTTTGAAGCATTTGAAGCTTTCAATGCACTTGAGGATCCTCGAGCAGTTTTTAGCCTTAAATACATGCTGCTGTGCAAGATAATGGTTAACCAGGCTGATGATGTTGCAGGCATTATCTCTTCCAAGGCTGGTTTGCATTATGTGGGTCCTGATTTGGATGCTATGAAAGCTGTTGCTGATGCACACTCCAAACGATCATTAAAACTCTTTGAAACTGCTCTTCGAGATTACAGGTCTCAGTTGGAGGAAGACCCAATTGTTCACAGACATCTATCATCTTTATATGATACACTTTTGGAGCAGAATCTATGCAGGTTGATCGAGCCTTACTCAAGGGTGGAGATTGCACATGTTGCAGAGATGATTGAGTTGCCTGTGGATCATGTGGAGAAGAAGCTTTCTCAGATGATACTTGATAAGAAGTTTGCAGGGACTCTTGATCAGGGTGCTGGTTGCCTTATCATCTTTGAAGATCCAAAGTCTGATGCTATTTTTCCCGCAACACTCGAAACAATTGCCAACATTGGCAAGGTCGTGGACAGCCTTTATGTGAGGTCAGCTCGGATCATGGCCTAAGCTTTGGTGTTTCACTCTTTCTATGACCACTTTGTCTTTCAGGCTTTCTTTGTTAGTGCATGAAATGCTAATGGATGATTGATATTTGGTTTCTTTTAGTTTCTCCTTGTTTTGTTTCGTAACAATGTCTCATTATGTTCTCTCAAAGATGGTTTTCCTTTATGTCTGTGATGAGCTGTGAAATGCAAACTCTAGATGTATGAACTGAGAATGACTTCTGAAATTGGTCTGCTGTAGGAACCAAACACAGTTAGGTTCTTTTATGGAGCTAGTTTCTGTGGTTTATATGGGGGTTGCTATTTGTTTGCCGCATGCTTGTCAGAGGAGTGGCACTTTGTTGGGTTGTGTTGGTTCCATTTATCTGCTTAGAGGATGGTTGTACGGATGTTATGAATCAATTTCATGAGAATGCATTAGTTACCTGGTTAATTGGTTCATTTGTTTTAGATTCAGGTTCATAATTTGTAGTTTGCTCTTGATGAGTTGGATTTACTTGTGGTATATTAACAATCTATTTATAAATTTGTTTGATTTAATTTTGCTTTAACATTCAGTAACTCTGCCGATATTCATCACTACGTGAGAGATAATAACTTTAAAAACATTTTGATTACCCAAAAAGAAACTTCAAAACATTTTAGAAGAGATGGTAGTAGGAAGGGCAAGGGGAGTTAGCACATAAATCGTTTATATGAGATTACTATGCTGTAAAGTGGACCCGTATTACCTAAAAAATAAGGAGATTACTTTGACAATATATGATTAGTTATGGCTGCCAAAAAAGGAAAAAAAGAAGAGAGAGAGAGAGAGTATCAAATGTCAGCGTCTGAACACCGGGAATTTGAAGCCTCGTCCGATCTCTGAGGTAGCTCCCCTCTCCTCGGCATCGTCGTTTTTTTTTTTTTTTTTTTTTTTTTGGTAAAGAAGATGAAAAGCTATACTATTAAAGTGAAAAGAGTGCTGTACAAGTAGTTACAGAGATGAACCAACAGAGGAAGACAGACCATAGAATAGATACAACTACAGGAATACACAAGAAAACCAAGTATTAATACAAAAGTTGTATGAAGACCCAAAAATAGCAAACTATTTAGCTTGAACCTGTGCGCTAGAATTTGAAACAGAGGAATGTCAATATATGTTTTGAAATGGACCTGTCTCATCTGCATGATACTGAAGTTTGAAGCTGCAGAAGATATATAACAGGATGTTTCTTCATTAAGCAGTATGTGATGTGAACAATCAACATAAAATCCATGGATCAATAAAGAAGACCTGAAGTAGTGAAAACCCTCTTCTTTATAAAAGTCTGTAAGTTCATTACAATCCCAATAACACCTGTAAATGTTAGCTACACTGACTATAAACACAGAAAACTGTAAATGTTAGCTACACTGACTATAAACATAGAAAACTGCTGCCAAATAAACTGAGTATTCCCCCGGAAATGCTCACAGCGCCAAATAACACAGCAAGCATCTAAGCAAATGATTAGCATCTGATAAAAATACCCAGTTAAACCTATCTAATATATGAAGTACCACGAGCATCTGATTGCAAAATATTAGATAACTGATTGGGCAAAACATCATGATGGTCAGAAGATAAGGAAACAGAACCTGAATTAAAAGCTAACCAATCAGCAGCCTGGTTAGCCTCTCGATGGACATGAGAAATTTTCCAAGGATGCAATATCATATGGGTTTTCCATGCAAAGAGATCACTGATCAAAGGCCAAGCAGGGTTCTTGGGAGGCTGAAGATGCGTGATCCAGCCAATAACTAGGCTAGAATCCCCCTCAATCCACAAATGTTCAGCATTTAAAGAAAAAACAGCCTCATGAACCCCCATCCAAAGTCCTACCAATTCAGCATAAGGTACAGAAACATTAAACAACTGGCGGCTAGCAGCTCTAATGAGCATACCTTGATAATCCCTGATCATATATGCAGCTGCAGCACCATCTGCTTTTACTGCCCCATCAAAGTTAATCTTCAAAACTCCAAAGGGAGGGGACTGCTAAGCAACAGAAATAGAGGTTAAGCACCTCTGATTTGCAGGATAAGGACAGTTCCAATACCTTAGAGGAGGAGAAGATGTCGAGTTATAATTCAACACAACATACTGGAGCACCAACTGATAGGGTCAGTATAAATACCTTCAAAAACTCTAGCATTATGGGCTTTCCATTATAGCCAGGCTAGATAAACACAAGCTGCCTGATGCCTCTTTTCACCCAGAGTATTAGAAACCATTTCAAAACTCCTTGGCATCATTGTTGCCAGATTGGAATCATCGAGGCACTTGTGGCTGTACAGCCGGTCATACTCTCCAATGATGATGCAAACGCTGGGGAGAATCTCACTGACCTCCTTGCATCCCTGCCCCATCGTCGACGATGAGCATGTGGTCTCATTGACAGAGATCTTGGCGAGCTTGTTGTTATTGCCGGTGATGTTCTTTTTTTTTTTCTCGATGGGATCCTAGATCGGATTAGAATTAATTCGGTTTGAGAGGTGTTTGGTTGAAGGGAGTTGGGGCCTAAAATAGAAATGAGAATGCATGACTTTAATTTCAATCATTTGGTTTGAGGATTATCTCATTTAGATTCTGATTCTGAGGTGAAATGGATATGACTTAATCTCTATAAAATCAAATTCCAATTCTCTTCTAAGGATTCAAATTTTCTTTTAATTTCAATTTCGATTTCAATCACAAACTAAATGTTTTCAAAGAAATAACCATTCTATTCCGGATTCAAACTATTATGGATCTCCACCTCAGCCTTGGCTAGTTACATCCTCGATACCATCCGACAATACTGGAAGGTCGGATTTAATTGAGCATGGTAGATGTCTATAGCTGACCTAAAGGCGCCAAGTGCACGTTCAAGAACTAGAATGGGTCCACATGAAACAATGGACAGCAGTTTGGTTCTCGGCTTTTGCCAAGGTAATCACCTTGGATATTGACGAGGTACTTTTAGGTTAGCCCTAGGTGACCTACAGCTGAAAGTGTTCTTTGTTGAAAGGATCCGCCTTTCTTGCAAATTAGAAAAATTCAGATAAGGAAGAATATCTCCGCGATAAGATCATGCCCCAAACGGAAATAATCCTCCGCGAGTATACTTTACATGCAATATGTGGGATCCAACTAGACTTCTAGGTATGTATGACTCTAATTCTTCCTCTATAAATAGAGAAGCGTGGGGGCTCCAAGATAAGTTTTTAAATCCACTTTTTTTTTCTTATTGTTCTTCATCTCCTAATTTGAATGTTGAAGGATCCTCGTCGAAAAAATCTCTGACAGAATTTTTTTTTTTTGTAGGTTTTCAAGCTGGAGCTCAGACATCATTTTCGAACAACTTTGTCACCTCGGCTATCTGACTTGATCTCAAGTGCAGAAGCTGGGCGCAACACGAACCAAACATTCTTTTAATTCTAGTTAAGTCAAAACCGAAGGAGATGGAGGTCATCGAGGTGACAGGATTGAGAAGGGAGGCATATTGAAGCACCACAGTATCTCTCACCTTGGGAGACTAGGGCTTCTCGGGTCTTTTGTCCTTGCAGCGGTTAAGAAGCTTACCAACTGCACTATCCACTGCTATCCGAAAAAAAAAAACCTACACCATCCTAGTGTTGGGCCGTGCCCCCTCTCTTCTCGCGTTAACTTAGCCTCTAGACCGGATTGGATTTGGTCCGGCTAGGGCGATTAGACTCGATGGATGGGTCAGATGGGTTGGAGTTAGGGGTGACCCGACCATGGGGTCTCTCAGTCACCAGCGTCACTTCAATTAGAGACTCCACTGCCATCGTATTTATCGATGGACGGCAGTGGCAAAGGAGCAGTGGCGGCTAGGCGGGGAATGTTTCATTCTCTTTGACATCTTTCTATTTGAATAATAGATAGAGATAGATTAAGAGAGAGACAAAAAGAGGAAGAATGGAGAGTGAAAGAGGTACCCAGCAATGGTTGTAGTATTGAGAGGCAGAGGTCATAGCTAGGGAGTGGGGAAGAGGTGGAGGATAAAATAGGAACCAGATGGCTTTCCTTCTAAGCTTCAGGCGTCGCAGGTGGAAGCTAATTCAAATGGAACTGAATTGGTCTGGGAGGGTTTGCTTGTCACGGTTCAGAACATAATGGATTGTGCCAAAATTAAATCACAGTCGGGTCTTCACTCAGGATGTGCAAACAATACACCGTATCCGATGGGTTAGAGTTGGGAATTTAGTTTGTCAATGATAAGAAGAAATTAATGAAAGAAAATATTTTTTTCTTCCATATTTGAATTATTCTAGGGAGTAAGGGCGAAAGTGGTTTGGATGATATTTGCTCAGATATAATTTCATACTTAAACCTATGTGGATATGGATACAATTCGAACATCAGATATATCCATAAAAAAATAGATACAGATATGGACAAATAATTATCTGATTTATATTTAATTTTATTTTTAATCCTCTTTAATTTATATGTCAATAATAATTTTTTAAAAAATAAAATAAATTATAATAATATATTATTTACTTAATTTATTTTTTATATAATGAAATACTGAATAGTGATATTAATATTAATATTATAATATTTATACTATATATATAATATTTAATATTATTTTTGTATCTATATTAATAAATTTATTATATTAAAATATTAATATTATATTAATATAATATTAACATATATAAGTTAATACCAAAATTATTATGATCTAATATTATATTATAATATATTAATATTATATTTATATCAATATAAATATAATATTATTATTTATATAAAGTTTAGGAGCAGAAAGATATGATCTTATATTTTTTAAAGGTCTAATAAGTATTGTATGCAGTTTTTTCAAAAAAATAGATGTTTAACTAAACATAAACCACTCTATAATAAGTCACTTTTTTATAATCAACCAAATATATTAAAATCCTATTTTCAAAAAATAATTTTTCAGAAAATAACTTTTTAAAAATTACTTCAAAAATTCTTCCCGCAAACCGAAGACAAATATCAATACATCAATAAAACCAGACTTGTTTGACATATTGAATAAAATACCATCTTTGTATATATCTTAGCCATATAATCAACATTTGTACTTGGACTCTAATTCTGCAAAAAAAAAAAAAAAGGATCAAAGTAAATCAACAGAACCCATTAAAACTCAAAGACAAGTGAATTGATATTTATACGAAACACTGCACCTAGAGATAGGAGGACATGAACTGGGTGTTGAACTGAGTGGATTGCTTAACAATAAGTGAAGAACCCTTAATAAGAAAACTTTGATTGTTTCAGATAACTGTATCTTGTTTTTAAAATCTCAGAAAATTGGGAAAATGAAGTCTTGGTTGGTTGGCCATTTCGAAACACATTCATCTCCCAATAAAAGCAAAAGAATAATATGCTAACATAAGTTCCACAGTAACCTGACAAGAATGAACTGCTGCAGCAAACAGAACTGAGAACTTCAATAGTACATAGGCAGAAAAAAGTTCATGAAGATGGAACAGCCAGTCCTCCAGGAGAAAATACTGAAGCCACTCACGCCGATACCTGTTCAAAAATGAGACTGCTCAAACATGCTTCGACACAGTTGTGGAACACTGCATATGGTTACTTAAGCTCAGATTTGCATCCATGTAAGAAACAGTATAATACAATGAGGTATAAAATTGAACCAATGACAATACAAAATCCATGTTGGCATCCCTTCCTTGAAGTATACATCAAGCAAAGCAAAACAGCATGAGAAGCTGTTTGAAAAAACAGGAGTTGGCATGCCAACATGACTGAAAATATACAAGATGTTAACAAGCCTGTGGTCTCTGAAATTGCACAACTCAAGTGCACAATGATCTTGGATAGATTTCATCTCGCATGACTGTTGAAGCTTTCTTATGCTGATGCAGGAAACTGGCAAATGATTTCAGTCAGTTGCCAGATGACAAAATCAATGGGATCTGCAGACTGCCATTATCTGTAACACATACAAAATCTAAAGAAATGTGCTTGCTTGTATCTATATTTTACCAACAACATTCTGCATGGAGCTCTTCTTCACAACTCCTCTCGAACACAACTCACTTAGCAAATCTAAGGCCTCCTTAGACATCCCTTCATAAGCCATACCTTCAATAAGAATAGTGTAGGTCGATTCATTGGGCATACACCCCTTCGACACCATATAAGCAAAGAAATCAATAGCACGATCCGTCTGCCGGGATTTGCAGAGTCCCAAAATAACCGAATTATAAATTATTGCATTTGGTCTGATCCCCAATTTTTCCAGTTCATTAAATATCCTGATTGCCTCATTGATCTTACCCTCTCTACTGAGACCAGCAACAAGTGATGAATAAGTTATAATATCAGGACGGAGACCCTTTCCGACCATCTCCTTCAAAAGCTCCAAAGCCTTTTCAGTATTCCCAGCTTTTGAAAGCCCATCAATGACAGTGTTATAAGTAATCAGGACAGGAGTACAGCCCTTGCTCCCAAGCTCATGAAGCATGTCAACAGCAACATCAACCTTCCCATCCTTGCACAGAGCAGTGAGCAAAGTGTTGTATGTCACAATGTCCGGGTAACATCCCCTTGAAACCATTACATCCAAATACTCGATAGCTCTCTCCATCTTCTTCTCCTTACAAAATCCATGCAGCAATGGATTGTAACTCAAAGAATTTGGTGTGCACCCATGCTCCGGCATCTTCTCCAACACATCAATTGCGCGCCCCAACAACCCTTTCCGGCACAAGAAATTGATCAGAATATTAAAAGTCACCACACTCGGGGAGCAACCCTTCCGAACCATGTCGGCCAACAGCTTCTCAGCATCCATCCACCGCCCTGTGCTGCACATACTTCTCAAAATAATATTGTGGCTTATGACATTCGGATTACACCCGTAAGATGGCATATTGTTCAAGAACTTGATCGCCTCATCCAATCTCCCTTCCTTGCAAATCCCATTGATCAAAACATTAAAAGTAACCACATCGGGCGTGCAACCTTTTGCCCTCATCTCGTCCAAAAGCTTCATCGCCTGCCCAACACCACTATCCTTGCACGTAGCCTCGATTAAAATAGTGTAAGTGAAGACATCAGGGGTGCAGCCTCTCTGGAGCATACCGTCAAGCACCTCAAGTGCTTTCTTAAGCTTCCCTCTCTCGCACAAACTCTGGAAGATGGTGTTATAGGTGACGACATCAGGGGGGACGCTCATCCGGTTGACAAGACGAAGGGCGTTGTCGGTCTCGCCGGACTTGCAGTACCCGCCGATCATGACATTGTAGGTAATGACGTCGAGGGAGGCGCCGGAATTCTCGACGATGGCAAGCACCCGGGCGGCCTTCTTGGTCTTGCTGGCACGACAGAAGCCGCGAATGAGGCTGGTGCAGGGGATTACGTCGGGAACAGCGCCCCGGATCGCCATTCTCTCGAGAAAAGCGAGGCCTTTCTCCAATTCCCCGCTCCGGACGAGGCGGCGGAGTTCGTCGTTGCTTTTGAAGGCGTCGAAGTCGTCGCATGGCCCCCCATTGGTGAATCGCTCGTTCCAGGTTCTGGAAACCGCGGCGCCGCCGCCGGAGATGGCGGAGATAGCTCCGACTCGGGGTTTTCTCCGGGTGGGGCTGGTGGTTTTGGGGCGGGATTCGAGGCCGAGGAAAGAACTGAGGGAAGGGGTAGAGGGAATTGAGATAGGATAGAGGAGAACCCTAACCCTAGAATTCAGTGGGAATGTGGTTTGGAGGGGATTTGGGGGCGCCAACACATCCATTCTATAGGGAGGGGGAGCTCACTCTTTGTGTTCTGCTCTCTTGTGGTGGAAGTTTTGTCGATAGGCGAAACCTAGGATAACGTTGGATACGAGTGGGAGAGGAGTTGAGAGGGGGAGGTGGGGTTTAGGGTTTTGGAGTGAAACAAGAGAGGGGAGTCTGGGTGGTGGGGAACAACGAAATGGCCAATTCGGATATTGTGGTTATGGTTCGCCCTGGTGACCGAGTCCATCAAGGAACTCTTTGCACCGCCACAGAACATCGCACCTCATCCACCGGGGCTGGAAATAGGCCGGGCCGGTCCGGTCCGCATCCCCGTTGGGCCTTTGGACAGGACTTGGACCGAAAGTTTTTGAAAAATCTAAGAGAAACTCTTTGTGCATAGCATGCGTGCAATAAAAATGATATAAATATATTATTTAATCATCTTAAATATTAATTATTATTTTTTAATATATATTTAATAGTATATTTAATATCTACAGTTTTATTTTTTTATTTAAAATTTTGAATGACAAAAATACTCTCTATTCTAAAAACATTATGACATTCTGTCATGCCCGTCAACTTATGATTTCTTTACGTAGAAAGTCATAATTTTTTTTTAGAAATCATAAAGAGAGAAGAACATTTTTGTCACTAAAACTTATGAAATTTTTAAATGACGAAAATACTCCTCCTTTTTTATAATATCTTGTGTTCAAATTATGAACAGAAGTTATAATTTGACCGCAGTATGTCATAGTATGGCTATCGGATGTCATAATTTTTTCAGAAAAAGCGAAATATTTTCATCATTCAAAACTTCAAATGAAAAAGTAGAACTGTAAACATTAAATGCATGATGAAAGCAGTGGCCACATTGCCCAATCAAATGGGGTGATGTATTTTTTTTTGCACTGCACGTGGTGTATAAAGAATTACTCAAAATCCAAGCTTGAGCCCAGCTCGAGCCTAGATCCAATCCGGTTCAAACAGCCCAAATTATCCATTTGGGCCATAAACAGGGTTGGCTCGAATGTGATTAATAATTTTTTGTGTCAACGATCTGCATTATTTGTGCATCTATCCTTCCCATCTCCATTTTGTCAGCTTGAGTTGTGACAGGCAATTCATATAAATAAATAAACGAACAACCGTTTGAATGCATTATCCAACCTTCATTCATCCTCAAACTAATATTATCAGCGTGTTAAAAAAAAAACGGTGCACAACAATAGAATCAAAAGGCTGATGCAACTCTTTACTAACATTTCTTTGGTTGTTTCTTCCCTGAACATTATAGTTCCATGACCATTAGAACAAAATTTCCAATGGTACTTAACGGCCAGAGCGTGCCAACGTGAGCTAAGAAACCATCCATCAATGTTACTTTTGTAACCTTAAGCCCGTCAAAGAGCCATTTTTCCAAGGAGATTGTGTACATATGATGAAGACCATAACATATGACAAGAGCTTTGGAAAATAATTATGAGCTTCAAATAAATAGACACAACCAATAGAAGAATAATGGTTGCACCTGTCTTGGATATATGGCTGTTTACCCACCATTACAGGGTAGTAATATGCTATTACGAAGTGCTAACGATATACATGTCTATATGGTTTTAAAGGACCGCAGGCCCATGATGTCAAGTCTTTCTCGGTGCATTGAGTATCTGCGCACTGTCGATAACATTAGGCTACTGGCCCTCCTATATGCCAGCTTATATAAAAGAACTGCAATAGTTTGTTCATCTTAATAAAGTACTTTATCTTTTCTATTAAAAAAGAAACAATAGAAGAATAAACTGATTCCTCCAGCAAATTTTGAACTAGCGACCTAAATGAGGAGGATGGATTCATTTTGGAATTGAACCGGGCTAGGTTCGGGACTAAATTAAAGCTCCATGTTGATCCTAATTTGGGCTTGGGCTCTGATCTCAATTCGGGCTTAGGTTTGATTCAGACCAGGCTAATATATATCCGAGCCAGTTCAAAAATAAACGGGCTCTATAATTAAATCAACTTTGACTTAAAATATTGTGGGCTAAGTTCATAGCCTAACTTGATATTGGTTTGGCCCAATATGCTTCGGGCCAGTCCGAGCCATTTCCGACCCAACATCCAGCACACTTGGTAGGAAAGAGCGGAAAACAGAGCCATTGGATGAGATATGATGAATCTCATCCACCACCAATTCCAAGATATCACGATACAAATATGGCAACGCAAATCATTTCCAACCAGGTTTTGGATAGCTTTAGCAGAGAGGTGTTTCCAGGAGATTTTGTGCTCATGACATGATTTATTGAAATGATTTTGCAAAAATAAATTCAAAGTGAAAATAGAAAAATATCTCAACGAAAACATTTGGTCATCTAATTGTGAACTTTCCTTATCCTTATATAAAAATCAACCTAGATAAAGTTATTATTATTTGTGGACATGCCTTGTATTAGGGAATGACTGTTAGAATCACTATTTGGTTAGACCATGTTTACATTATGGATATATAAGCTTGCGAGACTTGGTGAGAAAAGCGAGCATATATTTTGGAAGCTTCTCCTTTAACCTCCTCCATCCCCGTCCCTAACTACTCCCTTCTTGCCACCTTTAGAGCTCATGTAATCCAAAACCCATGAAATTCTGACCCCAAAGGGGATGGGCATGAAGACAGCGAGAGCAAGGGCTGGGACAGTGCCACCATAGAAAGCCCCCATGGGTTGGGGACATGAAAGGAGGCTGGCCAGGGCTGTAGTGGACTCCTCTACCCCTATTGCTATGACCGTCGGAGGGGGGTGGCCTCTAATATGGGACTATCTGTCAACCAGTTGTGGTGTTAGAGCATGGAGATGGAGATGCTCTTAAGTTGGTTCCCTTTTGTGGAGGTCTTCCTTTGCTATGAAAATAAAGAAAGGTTATTTAGAGCCCCTTTAGCACCCGCTGCACCCAGTGCTTCATTTTATCCACTCGTGTCCGGCTCATCGAGCGTCTCTCATAGCCAAGGTGGCCAAAATGGACCTTTTTTTCGTAAGAAGAGTATACCTTCATTGAATCAAGAAGTGGATGTACAAATATCAGGAGTCAAAAAGATCTAGGTATGGTGCCCCCTTACTAGTAGGTCCTATTGTACAAAGATTACGTTACCAAGACCAAAGCAAAAAGGAATGAACAATACCATAATTGGTGAAAGCCTGCAAGAGTAATTTACACAAAAAAGAAAATACTACTGTGATATTTTATGAACATAGAAGATTTGAAGAGATTGCACAGCACCCAAAAAGCTAGTATATGATAATCTATTAAAGTATGATAATCCATAAAAAGTTTTGGATAGATGTTGATTAAGCTTACAAAGCAAAATAAGCATCTCAAAATTTTAGTGGAGTAAAAGCTTATCCACTCCACTAGCCGCATCCATTATAGCTGAAGCAGTTGAAATAGTAGGTAATGAAGAATGTACTAGATGATGTGGAAATGGTTTGATAAAGTCATATATATAGACCAAGTGAAGCATCTGAGTGTGATTACTGGAGTGAGCGGAAAGTACCAGAAATTTGTAGGTAGACACCATCGATATATCTGTCTAGACACAATACTTTCTATAACAAATTAATTGCACATGATGATTGGGTAGTACAATATCTAAATGGAGAGTATCTATCAATATGCATCAAATTTGTATGCTTGTAATTGTAGAATCCATGACTTAACAAAGTAGACAAACAAGCAAGCATGAAGCAAACAAAAGAAGAAGTGTATGTAGTAGCTGTCCCCATATAATAGTATTATCTGATGATCCAAAATGTATAATGACCCATGTCCATATAAAATCTGGCAGCAATGTATTGAAAAATCCTTACATTGACAGCAATAGTGAAGATGAAGATGCTTATGTGAAATAAACTCATAACACCCAAAGATTAGTTGTATACAAATAATATTATATAATAAGCATTGATTGAAATCCGAGCAATGGAAACACCTTCCATATAACATATAGCCTGCAACAAAGGAATAAAAGGTAAGTAAAAGACTCTCCTTAGTTCTTGCAAGATTTTTTTCTTTTTTCATTCTTTTTCCCCCACAAATTTTCCTTCTATATTCCTTTTCTTTTCTTTTTTTTTCATTTCGTTCCATTTGCTTCTTTTATTTTTTAGATTGATAACATTTTTTTTACCATATATATTTAATTTTTCACAACTCTTTTTTTATATTCATTTTGTATTCTTTTCATTCACCAGTATACTTATCCTAGGCTTCTGTATACTCTATACAACCACCGATGTGGACTGAAAATACTCCACCAATATATAATTGCAAAAACAATTTAGATAATTTTGATGTCGTCTTCCACTCCCACAAATCCTGAAGACCAACTAGCAGATATAAATAGCAGCAGATAATATGAAGCAAAATTAGATGAAACTTGTGGTACCTTGGACTCCTTGCGATGTCCGTGCTATCTTGCAATATATAGTATCTATGCCCATTGTTGAACTATATGAATCTCCAATTAAAGATAGTGCGTAGGATATGATAATGGCATAACCATTTGGCCTCATCAGGAGGGAACAAAGTGATGATTTGATAAGTGATGCAAACTGTTCTGTATATTTAAAAATCTTGATAAATGTGAAGTGAGTGAAGATATAGAGGTGTGGATTACTTTTGAAATCTAATCTGCCGAGATGAAGATGGTTGTGAATTTATACATACTGTATACAAAAACACCTTGTTTTTTTTTCAATAAGCATATATAAATAACTGGTGTTGTTCAACTTATAAAGAAAAATAGTAGTAAAAGTAGTCTTATTAATATTAGTAAGATTAGATATCTTATAATTAAATCTATTGATGGAGACAGTAACAGCATCGACCATGATGATTTACCACTTGAATCATTAAATAAGGGTCCACATATTTGTACTACTGCAAAATGAGTTATTGGGAAGCGCTTCAACCATACTGAGTTATGAATATGGGAACTACTAACAATCAAGTTGCCGCTCCAAAAAAATGCACTCTAAATAAATCTGATCGAAGCTATAAATTGCTCAACTACTTTCTAAATCTATGGCTCAATACCATATAGAGCCACAAATATATGATCCACCAATTTTAAAATCTAGCTTTGATACTATGTAGAACGACACACTATATAAAGACAATCATATCGATCTAGGATCCAAAACAAACATTAAACAAAAAATATTTACAGAGAATCATAAGAAAAGAAGTTATGGAAGAAAAAAATTGAAAGAGAAAAATAAATTTATTCAAGATTCAATAAAGATCAAAACTTTATAAAAATATCTCAGGAAAGAGTAAGGTCGGCAAAAATATGATCCAACCCACCAAACTAATTGATGTTTGACTCGCCATAGGTAGATTTTGGTTTAGGCTACATGGGTTAAGATCATAAACAAATCGATCCATTTAACTCATCTAATATTTAAATCAAATTTATATTTTATATATTTGATCCATTTAATCTGTTTAATATTCAGATCAGGTTGAATCAGATTACCTATTTAATTCGTTTAAGACTTGTTTAACCCATTTAAGATCTACTTAACTTATTTCTGATCTATTCAACTTGATTTGTTTAACCTATTTAACTTGTTTAATCCATTTAATTTATTAAAAATCTATTTAACCATTTATTCCATTTAACCTAATTTAATCCGTTCAATAAATGGATTAACCGATTAAGTAGGTCAAGTTGGATTACCTAATTAGTAAACAGATCGAATTCGAATTCATGACTTTTCGATCCAACCTGATCCATATCCGATCGGACCCAATCCAATTGCCATCCTTATGAAAGAGTCTCCACACACAACTAATATCTCTTCATTTTTTCTTCTCATACTCTTCCACACAATTTTTCACCATCTTTCACACAATTCCTATAATCTTCCACATACAAAGGAGATATCAAAATGGTCCTTTTAAATAGAATACCATATGGGTGGGAGTTTGATTCTTTTCTTAATTCAAAAACTAAAAATCTACTAGAATATACACTCTATCAATATTTAGAAGAAAATAATTAAATAGAGTGATACTAGAAATAAAATTTTATAGTCATTAAAATTAATGATGAACTAAAAATTGAATTCTAATTAGGTTGGGCCTTGACAATGGATCTCTACACATACCATTTCTGTAGCTAGGCCCAACCTATTTGCTACAACCACATACCTCATAGAAAATCTGCTCAGGTTATCTCTTTAAAAAAGTTGAATTCGCTGATAAACGGTATCATATCAAAATTCAAGCCACATACAACAAAAATAATTAACAAAAATTGCTCAAGCATTATGGCGGAGGCTAGAGAAGTCATCTTAAATACGCCAAATGGTATTTCTACGAAAAAAAGGAAACACCAAATGGTATTCCAAGATGACTTCAAAAACCCTGGATTTCAAAGAAGAACACAAATTTTGAAGGAAAAAAAATGAAAAAATTAAAAATAAACAACAAATAGTCATGGTCTAGATAGGAAAACTAGCTTTATCGAATGTTGAAGTATTTTATATTTTTCAGTGAAGTTGGGTGAACTCAGAGAGGAGCAGAGGTCTCAAGGACACTCACAAAGCTTGTCTGGAGAGGATGCAGGACTATCTCAGGTTCTGCTTAGACATTGCACGACAGAAGGGTTTCATACACCGCATATCCAACAAACCAGCAACCCCCTCGTCCCACAGAATTAATCAATCATCAAACAAACTCAAAACTAGTTGACAGGATGACCAGCGATCCTCATTTAGCAGCCATTAGGGATCCAGCAAAGATCAATGGACGTTTTATTCAGCCACATGAGGTGAGCTTTTGTATTCTTCTCTTATCATCCTTATGTAATGCCTACTGAAGAATTGTACCCAACTATAACTCCATTTGCCACGGTTGACACCACAAGACTTCATAGCATGTGAAGCAAGGATGCTAGTACATAGGCAACAACGTAGATGTAATCATGCCTAAACATCATAGGAGCATTCTCAGCGACATCGCACAAGAGATTGCAGCTTCGATCCGCCTTTAACCAGAAGAAAAGCATATCACAAATAAACAGGTTCTAACAAGAGGACCAAGATATTCATCAGACAGAAAAAAATGAAAGTTAATTGCAAACCCAACGACATGAATTTTTTTTTTTTTTTTTTTAAAGGCTACTGCATATGATGACTGTGGGGACACGACATAGCAGCAAATTTCCTTCGATAGAATAAGCATGTTTTGATCAAGTACGGGGATTGCATTACCGTCATAAATTCTGACATCTATATAAATATTGCTACAGATAACACTTAATTAAGTTCAGATACGCATGTCCATAGAAATCCAAGTTTGACTTTTTTGATAATCCTCCAAGTGCTATTTAGAGTTTCTGGAGAAAATCCAAAGCATTTGACTCAACTGTTTACTTCAAGCCAACCGTATATAGTGATGTATAATCTGTATGATATTTCATCATCTTGAGAAGTCTAAGCAGGATACAGATACTTGACAACCTTGAGGGTGCATCGGTCATCAAGCAACGACTTATTTATCATGAATGAAACTATATTACAGGTTTTATGTTTAATATTACAGTACCATGACAAATTGGTTCATAACTCAAACAACTTTATTTTGGCTGCTAATCCCACACAAGGAATATATATATATCTTCCCATCGATAACTAACAGTAAAAAAAAAAATGCAATTTACTCCTATTAGAAAGAGTCTCATGAACAAATAGACCAAGGGACAACTGCTGACATATACAGGGGGGCTTGGAGTGGCCTTGATGTTGCTGTTAAGTGGATATACATATATACCCCAGATACTTCCAATTAAACGAAACTTGACACCCTTGTGCTGCGATCATGCGAAAGTGGTGAAGCATTCTTTGCACAGGAACGTCAACGCCACCCTTATGTGCTGCGATTAATTGGCGCATGACTCCTACCACCAGAAAATGGATGGGTGGCCACGGAGCCATTGAGTGCAAAGACTCAACCAGAATGGTTGCATGGGCGCAAGGAGAGAAAGTTCGGTACCTCATCCCTCGGTGGAAGAAAAGACAGAATAGGGGCTGGAAATTGATCGGGCGACACGGTATCTTCACGAACTTTTGGCCCATGGTCATTCACAGAGATTTGAAGCCAACTAACAATCTAACATGCTTCTGGATGCATGACTGTTTGCCCGTTCGAGTGGCTGACATCAGCAGGCTCGATGCTGCCGTGTCAAAGCTTGCTGACTGGATGCTGACATATGCGGGTGACTGGCTGATGACATGCTGACTGGACTGTATGCTGATGTGGCAAAAATAATATGATTGGCTGATGACATGCTGACTAGGTCTGGTTGGATCTGGTTGAACCCTTTCGTTCCTCACGAGGGCTTCGATCCAAAAGGACGGTGGACAGCACATTGTGGTGTGAGTTCGGTGGACGTAGAGGGAGATCAGTGGAGGGAGAGGCAAATCGGTGGAGAGAGGGGCGGAGACCAGCAGGAAGCAGGGCTCCTGGAGCTCGGGAAGGGTGAGCAATGGGTAGTGAAGTCTCGGAGGGCCTCGCCGGAGGGGCGAAGCAAGCACAAGCGCGGCGTGAGAGGGCCGAGTTGAGGCCGCCAAGGGCGAACTTCCCGACGGGCTTCGATAGCTTTGCCTCCTGGCGGATGCTTGGTGACGCAGCCAAAAGTCCATTTGGATCTTGACAGCGGCGGTGAGGCAGGGAGGTGGGTTCGGACATCCGGTTGAGCGTTGGTGGGGCGTTGGGAAAACTTGCAATTAGAAGACAATAATACCAAAATATCTTTCCCTCTTGTGTAATTAAATGAGATATCACTATAATTTAGCAAACAACAATAATTTTTATAATTTTTTAGATAATTAATAAATAACAAAATCTAATAACCCATAAATAAGAGACGCCATGATTTTTAATATGAAAATTCTTTCGATATGAATTTTTCACTGTTTAGAGTAATGGGATTACTGTCTCTATATCAACCAGAGGCTATACAAATATATTATCAAGATTAAATTTTATCTTCCATAATAAAAATAATCATCACTAATAAAATAAATTTTAATAATAAATAAAAATAGAGGACAGATCTTATCATATATGGATGTCTGAAATAATCAATGGATAAGACTTTTCAAAGATTAAAATTGTTCAATTTATAACTCTTGATATCCAAAATAATCCACTAAAATTTCATCAAAATCAGGATAAGATCAATCATCCAATTGTCGGATAAAGTAGCATTTTTTTTCTTTAGATCTTATCTTTTATTCTCCATCTTCTGTCTCCATCGCCTTTTATTACCCCACACAAACTCTCTTATCACATAACTCATTTTAACAAAAGGTCAAGGTCAAATAGTTTGTAACTTAAAATGGAACCATTTTCCGCCCTTGTTATTTTAAAAGATATAGGCCTCATACAAGGAGGGACCACATAATAAATCTTCCCTTCCTGATTCATATGGGATTTTCTACAAAGTCTACTTTCTCTCTATAAGTAATCAACTTTTTCATGGATAAGATTTTGATCATCATATCCGACCCATTATCATCCGTATAGATTTTCTCAAGATAGCAACTTCATCTCCAAAGCATCTTTAATCTAATGAAATCTCATGTTAATATACTTGAATCTCGAATAAAATATTAGATTATTTAAAAGATGGATGATACTTTGAATATCACAATAGAGTATATACTTCTTTTTCCTAAGCCCAACTCTTATAGAAAATTTTTTCATCCACAAAATTTTTTATAAGTTTCTATAATTAAAATATACTCGATCTTTATAGTAGACAAAGCAATATAATTTTGTAGCTGAAATTGTCATGACCTGCTTTCCCAAAAACAATCATCAAGTATCTCAATGTAGACTTTTTAGAATCTATTTTACAAATCATGTCTATATCTACGTACCCATCCAACATAGATTTATTATTACCAAAGCACAAAGAGACTATAAGACATTTGAAGATCCAGTTAACAACTGTCTAATATTCCTTAGCAGAATTAGAGAGAAATCAACTTACAACTAACTACATTAGCAATATTTAGCCTTGTGCAAATCATAGCATACATCAGATTATAAACTATGGATGCATAAGCAATCTTCTTCATGTCTTCTTTATCTTTCTCACTTGGAGGACATTATTTGGAACTTAACTTGAAGTGATATGCAAATGGAGAGCAAACTAGTTTGGACTTACTGTTGCCCAAAAATACAATCCAAGGGGGAGGGACTAAATTGGATTTTCAAAAATTTTTCTGACTTAAAACAGATGTGTGCACCACTTAATTAAATTAAGTGGGAATGCAGTGGAAGCAATGAATGAAAGAGTAGAAATATAGAGCAATTAGGCAAGTAAATAGAAGATAAGTCTACACATACATAAACAGAAAAGTTTATAGTGCTTTGGTATCAACCATGATCCCTACATCTACTCTCCAAGCAACTTCCTAGGAAATTATATTCCACCATAATCACCAAAATTATAATAAGATTATTTTCTAGGTTCATAATCTTAATCCAGTTAATTTTATAAGCTTACTGATCAATATCTTTTCTCAAGTCACTCCTAAGCTTATATAAATCCAATTTCAGGCTTGGATGAGCCTATTTCCCAAGTTTCAATCCCAATTGAAACTTGTTACACATAGAAAATTGAATATAAAAATTTAACATAAACTCAAGCTCGTTAAAGGATAAATGTTGTATCGTTCAAGCTTAATTTGAGGAGTTGCGAAGCTCTTGCAATAAATATGCTCTTCTTCTTCTTGAGAATCTTTTGATTGCACAAGAAGCAAGTACTTAGATTTGAAGTTCTCTTCTTGATTTCTTATTTAATGCATAATAGAAATTTTTGAAATTTTCTGTTGTTCTCTCTTGTTTTCTTTTATTCTCTTGAGTTCTCTACCTTTAATAATGGCTTAGGCACCCATAAATCCTTATTAACACTATTAAAAATAGATTTCTAGCCATTGAAAGTTGAGAAATAGCTATTTGAGAAGTTTTGTACAATTCTGCAGCTTCTGCAATACTAATCGTTGGAGCTGTTAGCTACACCAGAGTTAGCTCTAGTAGATTCGGAGTTGACTTGAATCTTTCTAGAGTAAATTCGAGGTCTTCAGAGATCGACTTGGAGACTGTTCATAGAAAATGACCTCTTTATCTTTTCTGAGAGAGTCAACACGAGGTTTGTGAGAGTCAACTCGAGGTCTTGTACACAGAAAATTACTTCTCTACTTTACTAAGAGAGTTGACTCAAGATTTGTGGGAGTCGACTCGATGCCTGTGTCGGCTGGATCCTGCGGCTAGAGTCGACTGTAAAAAATCTTGAGTCGACTCGAGACCTATGCCAAAATTTGAAATTATATCAGAGTTGACTCAAATCTTTCAGGGTCAACTCCAAAACTTTTTCACTTGAAATTAATGTGGCCTTTTATGGCTTGACCTCTTCAATCTTGCTTCTTAGAGTCTCCAAGGTGGAAGTCTTGAGCATCTTTAAAATATAGTCCTAATTTTTTGAAATCTTTCCTTGAACACTTAAATAACTCATTAGTAATAAACATATACTTGAATATTTTGTTATTTATTAAAATCAAACGTAGGGTCAATAATCTTCTCCTTTTTGATAATGATAAAATTTTGAGTATATACTAATAATGTAATAGATCTTAAATGATTTCAAATTCAAAGACTTAAACATATCATCAAGGATTGGTCAAAGCATAACAAGGAATGGATCATTTCAAAGAAATCAAATCTTTTGGAAAAAAGGTTAGGGGCTATGGTTCTACAAATAATATGAGAGCAATAAATTCATTTGAGCTTTAACATGATTTCAAGCATTTAATGAAATGTTCAAAGTACTTATCAAGGATCTAGATTGGCTTTTCAGAAATTTTGATAACTTCAACCAAATTTCAGATTTTGCTTAAATTTAAATTTATCCCCCTTTTTGTTTATCAAATTGAATTTTAGACTTCTTATGTTTTCGGATCTTGTTCTCCCTCCATTTTTTATTTAGTTTCTCTTTTCCATTTAATTTCTTAATTTCAGTATATGTTCTTACTTTAATTACTATATAGTTTTTCTCCTTTTTGTCATCATCAATAAGCAAAATAATCAATCAAAGAAGGAACACAAGAGAGAGAGAGAAAAGTTATTCATTTCATTAAAATATATGATGAGTTACATTGAGTATACTATATACAAACAATACAATAGCCAGCAATACATCAAAGCATAAAGAAAATAACAATTCATAAAGATAAATGAAGCATAAACTAAAGCATAATCTAGGTCTAGTCCTCATCAGACGAGATGTCTAGGATAGTGCAGGAGCTAGTCATAATGATAGGAAGTTCAATTCTCCTGCTTCTGGTCTTGCTAGAAGGGCCAACAATGGAGGAAGGAAATCTTATACTCCCTCTAGTATAGGTCTTAAAGGGGGTCTAAAGGAAGGTTGAGTTGAGGTAGAAGGCTAGATGGAGGGCTGAAAGGAAGGTGTGCTCTGGGGTAGCTAAGAGGTAGCCCTATCATGAGCACTGGAAGGACCTACTGCTATTGATGCTGCTGCTACTGTACTAGAAGGGGCATAAATCTTCAGTAGCTCGACAAATTGCCCCATGAAAATCAAGAGGGATATAATGCTAGACTTCTATGTCATCTCTAGCCCTCTGATCACCTCCCAAGTCTGTCAAATACTAGACTCAATCCTCCTCTTTAATATGCCGGCCTCTTTGGCAAAAACAGAAAAATCCTGAGGCTTATCTGATTTGACTCTGGTCTCCATAGCCTCCATCCTCTCTATCTGTTGTGATCCAGGTGGTGTGCCCAAGGCCCAGGGGACCAAGACTAAGGCCAAGGTCCATCATTCATGAGGGCTTCATGGAGGCTCTAGGGCTAGTTGGGCCCTAGGTTGAAAGGCTGTGGGCCTTTCGGGTTCTTGAGGTCTAGGTTATGTGGGCCTCAAGGGACCAACTCTTTATGGACCAGGTCTGGACCTAGGATAGGTGAGATTAGGTCAAGTCATGGGTGTACATGGGCTTGGATTAATCTAATCTCTCATAGAGTTGGTCAAGGGAGTTTTGAGTTTGGGTCACTTGACCCTGTGTTTATATATACATGCACTGTATAGGTTTGATTAAGCCAAGGAATACGAAAATCCTTTTCTTCCAAGTCTCTCTCTCTCTTCTCCCTCTCTCTTCAGCTATTCTCCACACCCCAGGAGCAAGAAACCCTAGGGTTTCTTGCCGCCAGGTCCATAGAAGGCAGGAAAAGCAGGGGAGGCGCTAGGGTTTTGAGCCCCTCCCCCTTTGTGCCGCCAACCATATTGCCTCTCCCTCTCTTGCAGCCACCCAAACATTAGGTCCAGGACTTGAAAGCTCTTGCTACAAAGTTGGTACAAGTTTCTCTCAGATCTAGAGTTGATCTGAGGTCGTTTGAGGTGCGGGTGAGATCTCCATCAACAGATCTACAGGAAAGCTGCAGCAGGACAGATCTGCAAGGTCTGGTTCTATCTACCTTCTTTCCTATCTAGAATATCCCGATTTGAGATCTACAAATTAAAAGACCTCGGTCCAGGCCTGATCTAGTTGGATACCAGATCTTGAATTTTTTAGAGGTGATCTTAGAGGCGTTCTTCATCTGAAATGAAAGGCTGACGAAGAAGACAGTAACCAGGCTGATTTCGTCAAGGGCCTTCAATCGAGTCCAGAAGTCTCCAGATTTGTTTGTTGCTGGTTTGCTGCACCCAAGATCCGTGGGAGGAGTCGGGATCATGCTCCAATAGTTGGTATCAGAGCCACGATGGTGAGGAAGCGGTTCCAAGCACGAGAAGTTAAAGATCCCAAGTGCTGAAAATTTTCAGTAAGGTACCATCAAGGTATATTCTACACTTCTTGATTTTATATTACTTGTTTGGCTTGGATCTAGTCATGGGCAGCAATATGAAGGTCGATTTTGAGAAGTTTGATGGCAAAAAAATTTTTTCATGTGGAAAATCCGGGTGGAGGATCTTCTGGTGCAAGCAGATCTGGATCAGGCTTTGGATGAGAAGCCTGAGGGAATGACAGATAGACAGTGGGCATCGTTGGAGAAGAAAGCATGCTTGTGATCAGAGGATGTTTGTAGATGCGGCATTGTATTCGTGCTGGAAGAAAAGACCCTGAAGGGCCTTTGGTCGAAGTTGCACACCATGTATATGGGGAAGAATAAGTGCAACAAGCTGATGCTGAAGAAGAGGTTGTACAGTCTTCGGATGCAGGAGGGATCTGATGTGATTGGCCACATTCAGAGGTTCGACCAGTTGTGCACGGAGTTGATGAATATCGGGGTGAAGCTGGATGAGAAGGACAAGTCCCTGTTGCTTTTGTGTTCGCTGTCAGGATCATATGACTCTTTGGTGACTACACTGCTCTACGGCAAGGAGACTCTGGAATATGAGGACATGATCTCGGTCCTGAGATCTAATGAGCAAAGAAAAAAGTTGACCAGAGATTGGGCTCCCCAGGAGGGTTTGGCAGTAAGGGAGAGGACAGGTAGAGGCAGAAGCAAGTCCAGGGGGCGGTCCAAGTCCAGAAAGTGAAAGAAAGAGATGAAATGCTTCAAGTGCAACGAGTTCGGACACTTCAAGCGAGAATGTCCACTATGGAAGAGCAAGAAGGGAGAAAGAAGTGGCTCAGAATCAGTGAGTGCAGTTGCTGGGCAACAGGTGGAGGATGATCTACTTGTGGTATCAGATGGTCACAGGCATTACACAGAGTGGACACTAGACTCTGAGTACTCACATCATTACACACCACACAGATCTTGGTTTGCGACATACACCAAGACAGATGAGGGATCAGTGACTCTAGGCGACAATCATCCTTGCAAGGTGGCTGGGATAGGGACAGTCAGGGTGAGGATGTTTGATGGGATTGTGAGGACATTGACAAATGTAAAGCACGTCCCGGAGCTGGAAAAGAATCTGGTGTCACTAGGCTACTTGGAGCGCAGTGGATACAGCTTCAGCAGTAGGGTTAGAAGCGGAGTACTGAACATCTCCAATGGAGCTATGGTAGTGATGAGAGGCAGGAGGTTGGACAATAACCTCTATCGCATGGAGGGATCTATGGTGACCGGAGAGTCTGATGCAGCAGTTGCAGCATAGGACCAGCAGGGGGCTTACAGGATGTGGCACTACCGCTCAGGCCACATGGGTGATAAGGGGCTAAGGGAGTTGAGCAGGAGAGGACTCATCTCTGATCTGGAGGATGGTGCTACAGGAGAGATCTGTGAGCTTTGCCAGATGGAAAAGTAGAGGAGAGTTTAGTTCAACATCAGTACAACCCGCAGTGCAGCCCCTCTGGAGTTAGTACACACGGATGTGTGGGGACCAGCCCCAGTTTCAGCTAGGAATGGGGCCAGATACTTCATGACCATGATTGATGATTTCTCAAGAAAACTCTGGATTTACTTCATGAGAGAGAAGTCTGAGGTCTTCACCAAGTTCAAGATCTGGAGAGCTGAGGTAGAGAAGGAGCAGGGGAGGAGCGTGAAGTGTCTGAGATCAGACAATGGCGGAGAGTACACCAGCAGAGAGTTCCAGGATTACTGTGAGGAGTGTGGGATCAGGAGACACTTCTCAGTTAAGGGGACTCCACAGCAGAATGGGGTGGCCGAGAGGATGAACAGAATACTTCTGGAAAAGGCACGATGCATGAGGTTGCAGGCAGGGCTTCCAAAGGCGTTCTGAGTTGACATAGTTGACGCAGCAGGTTACTTGGTCAATCGGTCACCTCACACCAGGTTGGATGGCAGGCTTCCAGAGGAGGTGTGGTCTGGGAGGACAGTTGGGCTGGGCCATCTACGGGTATTTGGGTGCACGGTCTATGTACACATTGGAGCTGGTGAGCGGAGCAAGCTAGATGCCAGATCACGCAAGACAGTGTTTCTAAGCTATCCGCGAGGAGTTAAGGGATACAGACTGTGGGATCCCTTGAAAAAGAAGGTCATCATTAGTCGGGATGTGACTTTTGATGAGGAGTCAGTCCTACGGAGGCGAGCAGGCATGGAGGAGCAGCAGGAGCAGGAGAAGGTCCAGCAGGGCGCTGCTGAACAGCTTACCTCTTTGATTTTGCCTCTTGCAGGTACTACTGGAGGATATGACATTCAGGTGGAGCACCTACCTAAGGTGTCTCCACAGGTGGAGAGGACTCGAACGGATGATCGAGGCGGAGAGGTCTAGCAGGAGCGAGCTGGATCGAGGACTGATATCGGTGTTTCCCTACACAAGCCCAAGAGGACCATCAGGCAACCAGACCGATATGGCTTCGAGGAGACGCTGTCATATGCACTGGTGACAGCAAATAAAGATCCATATACGTATCAGGAGGCTATTGAGAGCCAGAATAGAGAGCGGTGGGTCTAGGCGATGTCCGAGGAGATGCAGTCTCTCCACCAGAACCAGACGTGGCGATTGGTGCAGTTGCCACAGGGGAAGAGGCCCATTGGCTGCAAATGGGTTTACAATTGCAAGGAAGGGCCTTCAGAGCAGGGAGGTATCAGATTCAAGGTGAGGTTAGTGGCCAAGGGATACTCCCAGAAAGAAGGCATCGACTTCAGTGAGGTCTTCTCTCCCATCGTCAGACATACTTCCATCAGAGTGCTGCTGAGCATTGTAGCAGCTCAGGATTTAGAGCTGGAGCAGATAGATGTCAAGACGGTGTTCCTCCATGGGTATTTGGAGGAGAGAATTTACATGCAGTAGCCACCCGATTTCAGGGATCCAGGATCAGAGGAAAAGGTTTGTTTGTTGCAGAAGTCGCTGTACGGGCTGAAGCAGTTGTCGAGGCAATGGTACAAGCGGTTCGACTCCTATGTGCGCAGCATTAGACTTTTCAGGTGCGAGTTTGATCCCTGTGTTTATGTTCAGTCTCTTGAAGATGGTTCTAGGGTGTTCCTACTCTTGTATGTGGATGACATGCTTATAGCATGCAAGAGTAGGAAGGTTGTGCAGGATCTGAAGGCATCCTTATCTCGGAAGTTTGAGATGAAGGATTTGGGCCCTGCAAGAAAGATCTTAGGCATGGAGATTTTCAGAGATCGAGCCCAGAGGGTGCTGCATCTATCTCAAGGGGGCTACATACAGAAGGTCTTAGAGAGGTTCGGGATGAAGGGAGGAAAGTCGGTGGACCTGCCACTTGTCGGTCACTTCAGACTCTCGAAGACCATGGCGCCACAGACTGAGGTGGAGGCTCAGGAGATGGAGACGGTTCCTTATGCTTCAGGAGTTGGGAGCTTGATGTATGCGATGGTCTGTTGTAGGCCAGACATCGCTCATGCAGTGAGTCAGGTTAGCAGGTTCATGACGCAGCCTGGCAGGGAGCACTGGAGAGCTCTGAAGTGGAATTCAGATACCTGACGGGTTCAGTTGGAGTTGGCATCTGCTACGAACAGTGAGGAGGTGCAGTGGGATACTCTGACATGTCCAGGGAGGCTCAGGGGCTGATTAGTGGTTATGTAGATGCAGACTTCGGTGGAGATGTGGATACCCAGAGGTCTACGACAGGCTTCATCTTTAGCTTGTATGGAGGTCCTATTTCTTGGAGATCGAGTCTGCAGCCTATCACGGCCCTATCCACTACAGAGGCGGAATAAATCGGACTGACAGAAGCAGCTAAGGAGGCAATTTGGCTGAAGGATTTGTTGACGAAGATGGGCCTTACTCAGGAGGCCATTAGAGTGCACTGTGACAGTCAGAGTGCACTTCTATTAGCACAGAACTCAGTCTATCATGCAAGGACAAAGCACATTGACATTCAGTATCATCAGATAGAGAGCTTGTGGAGGATGGCGAGGTGGAGCTGGTAAAGGTACATACCAAGGAGAAGCCAGTTGATGCACTTACGAAGGTACTTCCACGGGATAGCTTTCAGAGATGTGTTCAGCTGATTCGGCTGATGGACAGAGTGGAGCTGGTTGAGGCCTTGGGACACCAAAGTGGAGATTGTTGTGATCCAGGTGGTGTGCCCAAGACCCATGGGACCAAGGCTAAGGCCAAGGTCCATCATTCATTAGGGCTTCATGGAGGCTCTAGGGCTAGTTGGGCCCTAGGTTGAAAGACTGTGGGCCTTTCGAGTTTTTGAGGTCTAGGTTATGTGGGCCTCAAGGGATCAACTCTTTATGACCAGGTCTGGCCCAGGATAGGTGAGATTAGGTCGAGTCATGGGTGTACATGGGCTTGGGTTAACCTAATCTCCCATAGAGTTGGTCAAGGGAGTTTTGAGTTTGGGTCACTTGACCCTGTGTTTATATATACATGCACTGTATAGGTTTGATTAAGCCAAAAAATACGAAAATCCTTTTCTTCCAAGTCTCTCTCTCTCTCTTCTCCCTCTCTCTTCAGCTATTCTCCACACCCCAGGAGCAAGAAACCCTAGGGTTTCTTGGGCCAGGTCCATAGAAGGCAGGAAAAGCAGGGGAGGCCTAGGGTTTTGAGCCCCTCCCCTTTGTGCCGCCAACCATATTGCCTCTCCCTCTCTTGCAGCCACCCAAACATCAGGTCCAGACTTGGAAGCTCTTGCTACAAGGTTGGTATAAGTTTCTCTCAGATTTAGAGTTGATCTGAGGTCGTTTGAGGCACGGGTGAGATCTCCATCAACAGATCTACAGGAAAGGCTGCAGCAGGACAGATCTGCAAGGTCTGGTTCTATCTACCTTCTTCCCTATCTAGAATACACTGATTCAAGATCTACGAATTGAAAAACCTCAGTCCAGGCCTGATCTAGTTGGGTACCAGATCTTGGATTTTTTAGAGGTGATCTTAGAGGCGTTCTTCATCTGGAACGAAAGGCTGACGAAGAAGACAGCAACCAGGCTGATTTCGTCAAGGGCCTTCAATCGAGTCCAGAAGTCTCCAGATTTGTTTGTTGCTGGTTCTGCTGCACCCAAGGTCCGTGGAGGAGTTAGGATCATGCTCCAATACTATCAACCTACTGACCTCAATGCTCAGCCTGCAAAGCTCTACCTCTATCTGTTTAGATCGAGGTCTCAATCCTTCAAGTACAATCTCTCCCATCTCTTCAATTGATCATTATCAATTCTTGAGCTAGAGAACTGAGGGTGTTGAACTACTATTGGGGGACAAATGGTGGTGTTGAAGGTGTCACCAAGGGTGTGGAAGTCTGATGTACTCTGGAAGATGCCTCTGGCTCAGTAGACTATGGTGGAGGTATCTCGGGCTCTGAATTTGTCGAAGGGTGACTAGAGCATCCCTCATCTACTGGTTCTACCCAAACATCCACTATATCCACCGACCCTCTAACTTACGACACCTCATACAATGTAAGGATTATTCATTATAGGTATCGGAGTATATCAAAGTATGGAATATCTCTCCCTCTAGGCTCACTCCTACCTCTCTATACATTGAGGTCAAGGCCATGCATAGGGTAGGCACATCTTTGCCTTGCTAGCCCCTTCTCTCATCTGATGCAAGATCAGAGAAGGGAGATTTAGGGCCGCCCCCTGAATCATGCGATACATGACAATGATGCTCTTTCCAATATAAAATCAAATCCCAATCTTCGAAAGAGTATCCTCCCCAGAATATGATGAAGCAATTGTATCTTCACCAATAACTGGTTCGCAAACAACTCTAAGATCCCCCTAACATCCAATCTCTTTGAGATAACTTTTAAAGCATCCTTCTTGTTGAATGGATGTTGGAGAGCAACACCCTCACATAGAATGTGCCAAATCTAACCTAACCACTCTGGTGTCAGCAAAAAAGAAACCCACTTCACAATACAGCCTATATCATCAAAGCCCCAGTCCATGGAACTATAAAACTCTCTCCCTAAACTTGGGTAAGTGGCTCAATAAGGTATATGATTGGTTTGAGGAATGGTTGATCCAAGCTGCAAAACCTCTCCCAACCTTGCTGCCCAATCTATTGCCCTATCCAAAATCCTATCTAGAAAGTGAAAATCTATCTTATGGCTTATCATGATGATGTGGTCACTGAGGACTTGTTTGGTTCACAGGAAGTGGAGGAGGGGAGAGATAATTCCTGGGAAGTGGAGAGGGGATCTCTTGTTTGGTTAAAATTTTAAGAGGAGAGAGAATAAAAAAAGCTCTTCCCATAGAAAATCACTTTTCATATTTCACAAAAAGTCACTTTCCATAAAAGAGATGGGTTTTGAAACTTCCAACGAGAAGAAAAGTGGTGGTGCTTTTTTTTTCCAAAATATTCTTTTAAGATATACGATTAAAATTTTATAAAATATTATGAATGATTAGGATGAAATACTAAATAATGATAATATAATATTATATTAATATTATCCTAATATCTATATGAATATAATATTTATATTTATATTATAATATTTATTATATTTTAATATTCATACTTATATAATATTATATAAAAGATATTAACAAATTTATTATATTAAATTATTAATATTATAGTAAAATAATAATATATATTAATATTATATTAATATAATAAATTATTATGATCTAATATTATATTATAATATATTAAAGGTATAATAGGTATAATAGATATTTTACATAATTTTCTTAAAAAATAGATGCTCTGCCAATCATAATCCATCCTTCAATAAGTCATTTTCTTATAGCCAACCAAATATACCAAAATTTTATCCTCAGAAAATAACTTTCCATAAAGTAACTTTATGGAAAGTTATTTTTTGGAAAAAAAAAGTTCTTCCTATGAACCAAATGAGTCCTGAGAGAATCCAGAGGTAATGGAGGAGGTATCGGAGGAGGAACTAGATCTTCTTCTTGCCAAGATGGGTCACTGTGGCACTTCGAACGTTGCTTGGATTTGGCCTCTACACTTGGTCACTTTTGGTGATAGACTGGTTGCTTCTGCAGCCTTATTGCGCATGAGAAAAATTCAAAATCAAGAGAAAATGGACAGGTGTAGGTTTCTATAGGGTCAAAGAAGTCTCGAAGGTTTTAGGGTATTGTTCTTAGGCTAAAGGAGGAAAGGTAAAGTGAAAACGAGAAAGAAATTTCATGGTTAAAAAGTCATGGTCTCGATCTTAAGTCGAGTCGATTCGAGTGGGAGTCGACTCGAACTTCTTGTCGAGTCGACTCGAGCTCAAGTATCGAAAAATTTTGATTTTTTAAGAGAAAAACCAAAAATATAAGCAATCAAGGGCACAAGGGAAATTGATTAGATAGAAACTGAGTTAAAGATCATCAAGGAATTTGGATATTCAACAAATCAAGAAATTTAAATATGAAATTTAGGCAAAAGGGTCATAAATATCTAATTCTTTTCTAATCATATTAAATCTATCTTTACTTGTGGACTTAGTGAAAATGTCAACTAATTGCTTATCACTACAAATAAAATTAAATAATACATCACCAGTTGAATATTGTCTCTTATGAAATGATGTCTTATCTTAATGTGTTTAGTTTTTGAGTGAATTAAATTTTTGATTAAATTAACTACTCTTATATCATCACATCTTATAGTAATTTTATTTAATTTAATTCCATAATCTTCTAGTTATTGTTTAATCTATAAGATTTGAGTACAACAACTTTTTATTGTAATATACTCAGCTTCCATTATGGATAGTGCTACCAAATTTTGTTTCTTATTTAGACCTAAAAATTGGCAAATTCCATTGGTATTTTTTTTTATTTAGTTTATAACCAACAAAATCAGTATCATAATATGTAATTAAATCAATAGAAGAATTTCTAAAAATATCATAAACCTATATTATAAATTTCTATTAAGTATCTAAGGATTCTTTTAACAGCTAGAAGAAGTGATTCCTTAAGATTAGCTTGATATCTAGCATACATATATATACTAAATGTTATATCTAGTCTACTAGCAGTAGGATAGAGTAAAGATCCAATGGTACCTCTATAGGTTTCTGATCAATACCCTTCTCATTCTCACCTTTATCAAATTTGCATGAACAGCTTATAGGCATATCAAGAGGTCTAGTAGTCTCCATCTCAAATTTTTTGATTATTTTTTTGATGTACTTATTTTAGTTGATAAACATTTTCTTCTTGATTTGTTTGATTTGGAGCCTGAGAAAGAAGTTTAGCTCTCCCATCATGTTCATCTCGAACTCTTCTGCATCAATTTTGAAAATTCTTAACAAAGAGACTTATTAGTAGTACTGAATATAATATCATCTACATACATTTGTACAAATAATAAATCACTATTTTCTTTCTTTAAAAATAAGATTATATCTACACTATCTTTATTAAAACTATTTTCAAGCAAGAATTTATTCAATCTTTCATACCAACCACAGGGTGCCTACTTTAATCCATATAAAGCTTTATGCAACTTGAAAATATGATTACAAAGTATGATTTTCAAAATTAAGAGATTGTTCAATATAAATTTTCTTCAATATAAATCTATTTAAAAATATACTTTTAACATCCATTTAATATAATTTAAAATTCATAAAGTATGCAAATATAAGTAATAGTCTAATTACTTCTAATCTAGCAAAAGGAGTATAAATTTCATCAAAATTGATACCTTCTTTCTGATTATACCCTTTAGCTACTACTCTAGTTTTATTTCTTACAACTACACCATTTGTATCTAACTTATTTTTGAATCCCCATTTAGTTTTAATTATTGGATGGTCAATAGGTCTATCAACTAAAATCCAAACTTTATTTCTTTCAAATTAGTTTAATTCATCTTGTATAACAATCATCTAGTTTAGATTACTTTCAGCGTCTTTAATAGTTTTATGTTCAATTTGAGATACAATAAAGCTAAATAATTATTGATATTTCTTAAGGATGAATGAGTTCTTGCCCCTTATGTTAGATCCCTAATAATCAGATCCTTAGATGACCATATGCATACCTGCATTGCTTGGACAAGCTCTTATCTTGAGCATTCTCCTAATGTTCCTTTTCTCCTTCACCTTACTTTCCTCTTTATCATCTTGAACTGAGGATTCTTTGAGGGTCAACTTTTCTTTTTCTTTATCCATAATACTTGCATCATCATCAATAATATCTTCTTTTCTAAAAGATAGATCATTAGTTTCATCAGATACTATATGTATAGACTCTTCAACAATAAGTGTTCTCTTATTAAAGACTCTATATGTCTTGCTAGATGATAAGTATTCTATGAAGATACCTTCATCCAATTTGATATCAATTTTTTTCTAATTTAGAATGAAGCATTTACAACCAAAAATATAAAAGTAACTGATATTGGATTTTTTATCTTTTCAAAATTCATGTGGGGTTTCTTTAAAATCGATCAGATTAAATCTCGATTTAAAATATAACATATTGTGTTGATAGCTTCAGCCCAATAATACCTTAAGAGATGGTTTTATACAATATATATAGTTCATGCCATTTCTTTTAAAATTCTATTCTTCCTTTTAACAATCTTATTTTGTTGAGGTATTCTAGGAGTAAAAAAATTATGTTCAATACCCTTTTTATTATAGAAAATTTTAAAATATTAATTTTTAAATTTAGTTTCATGATCACTTCTAATACAAATAAAAGTCAAATTCTTTTCATTTGAAATTTCTTAATAGAACTTAAAAAGCTTCATCTTTTTTAGCTAAAAATAGAATCCAAGTAAATCTTAAAAAATTATCTACAATCATAAGTCTATGTCTTTTACCTCGGAGGCTTGTGGTCTTAGTTAGTTCAAATAAGTTCATATGAAGTAGTTCAAGAGGTCTAGAAGTTGAAAAAAGATTTTTAGATTTAAAAAAAATTCTAGTTTGTTTTCTAAATTCACATGCATCACAATTTTGGTTCTTTTCAAAATCAAGCTTTTGTAATCCTTTTACAAAATCTTTTTTAATTAATTAATTTAAAAATAAAATTCATGCTAGCATATCTTAATCTATGATACTACAACCAGCTAGTCTCATTGATTTTGACATTTATTACAACTAGACATTGGCTATTTTTTATAGAATGATCATCTAGATCAACCATTTAGATATTTTCATATCTATATCCAATGAGAATGATGCCATTATTAATGAGGCTAGACACAATGCACATTAGAGATTCAGGAATCACTTTAAATTCTTTATCACAAAGTTGGCTTATGCTTAATAAATTATACATTAAACCATCCGCTAAAAGAATATTCTCTATGTAAGTGAAAGGAGTGATATAAATATTATCAATAACAAATAATGTGTTCTTTGCTGTTATCGCCAAAGATTACTACTCCTTTCTTAGCCTCAAGGATGATAAATTACTTCCTATCACCCATCATGTACCTTAAGCAGTCACTATCAAGTTACCATTTTTCTTTTCTTCCTTTAATTGCAAGACACACTTGCACATACAAATTCAGTAAAAAATTTAAGTACCCAAGTCATCTTGGATCCTTTTGAATTAGTAGTCATGATTTCTTTTGAAATCTATATTTTTTTAATATTTTAATAATTTTTTTATTTTTTAAAATCAAAAGTATAGGCTTTATGTCCGATTTTATCATAGCAAAAGCAAGTAATATTTTGATAAGTAGAAGATAATTTTTTAATAATTTTTTTTTAAGAATTTTTATTTCTTCTGAGGTTTGAATCCAATCCTAACCTTATTAAAAATAACTCTTTTATTAGTTAAAATTATTTATAGTTTTTTAGAACTATAAGTAATTTTTTTTCAACTATTGACTTGTATTTTTCGACTTACTTTTTCAAATCTTGATTTTTTAAGAACAGATTCTTTTTCTTTCAAAAGCTTTTCTTTCTCTTTGATTAAAGTCTGAATTGAAGACTTAAGATTTTTATTTTTCAAACTAATCCTCTTAAGTTCTTCAATTAAATCATAGAAGACTTTTTGTAGTTCATCAAATATAAAATTAAATTGAGTTTTAGATTTTACCTCTTCTTCTTGAGCTATGAGAAAAAGATTTACTATTTCTTATGCCTCCTCATCTGAGCTTGACTCTTCACTATCACTCAAAATGGCCATCATTATCTTTTTTATTGTTTTCTTGAAGAATTTCTTCAATAGGAGACAGTCTATCTTGAAGTGCCCTAACTTCTTACATGCAAAACAGATGGGTTGCTCCTTATCTTTATCTTTCTCTCTTTCTTCGCTTGGCTCATCCTTGGAGAATGACCCCTCATGAAATTTTATCTCTTCTTTTTTATGAAGCATCAGAATTTATTATAAGGGTCATTTCCTTATCTTCATCTCCTTCTTTCAAGTCCTCACTCTCTTTTTCTTCTTTGACTGTTGACTTAGGAGCTATCGTCTTTCTCTTCTTAAACTCATCTTTCATATTTTACTTCATAGTTAACTCATGAGTTATGAGAGAACCAAAAAAATTTTCAAGAAGTAAGATATTGAGGTCCTTTACTTCTTGTACAGCTATCACTTTTGCCTCTCAAGCTCTTGAAAGAAATCTAAAGATTTTTCTCATAAGATCACTGTTAGTATAAGATTTACTTAAAATTTTAAGACTATTTACGATAGTAGTAAAATAAAAAAATATTTTAGTTATGGTTTCATTAGATTCGATTTTGAACAACTTATACTTATATACTAACATATTAATTTTGGATTTCTTCACTTGGTTGAAAAACTAATGGATAACTTGAAGTCTATCCTATATCCCTTGGGCAAAAATATAGGTAGAAATTTGGTTAAATTCATTGGAATTAAGTGAATAATAAAGCACATTCATGATTTTAGTATTTGGCTGAGCTATTTTTTTATCAATATCATCCCAATCTTTTTCTAGTTTGGAAGTAATATAACCATCTATAATGACAGTGGGTATATGAGGTCCATAAATTATAATATTTCATATTTTATAATCAAGTACTTGATTGAATACACGCAAATGTGCTTTCCAATATGTATAATTAGAATCATTGAATAAAGATGGTCTATTTGTGAATTATCCTTTGACAAGAGAAACACTCGATTGGGTTATCATCCGATGTTTTTCCCTAGATCACAAGATAAATTAACAAATAAAAGAGTGCCTGCTCTAATACTACTTATTGCCCAGAGATACAATCCAAAAGGGAGGTCAATTGGATTTTTAAAAACTTTTTCTAACTTAAAGTAGATATGTGCACTACTTAATTGAATTAAATATAGATATAGTGGAAACAATGAATAAAAAAGTAGAAATATAAAGAAATAAGGCAAGTAAATAGAAGATAAGTGCACACACCCATAAATAACAAAGTTTATCATGGTTCAATATCAAGCACAATATCTACATCCACTCTCCAAGCAACCCTCTTGAAAAATCCATTATAACCACTAAAATTACAAAAAGATTGTTTTTTGGGTTCATAATCTTAGCTCAACTATTTTTATGGGCTTACAAACCAAAATCTTACCTCAAGCCACTTCTAAATTTATACAAATCCAATTTCAAGCTTGGATGGGCCTATTCTCCAAGTTTCAATCTTAACTGAAATTTGTTACACACAAAAACTTAAATACAAAAATTTAACACAAACTCAAGCTCCTTAAAGAGCAAATACTGTGTCATTAAAGTCCAATTTTAGGAGTTGGAAAGCTCTTGCAATAAATTCACTCTCCTTCCTCTTGAAAGTCTCTTGAATGCAAAAGAAGTAAGTGGTTGGAGCTGAAACTCTCTTCTTGATTGCTTACTTAATGTACAACAAGAATTTTTGGAGTTTTCTGATGTTTTATCTTATTTTCTTTTATTCTCTTGAGTTTTCTACCTTTAATAATAGCATAGGCCCCATAAATCCTCGTTTAAAAAATTAAAAATAGTTTTTTAGTCATTAGAAGTTGAGAAATAGTCATTTGAGAAGTTCTATACAATTCTGTAATTTTTAAAATACTAGTCGTTGGAGCTGTCAGCTATAGTGGAGTCGGCTCCAGTGCATCTAGAGCCGACTCAAGCCTTTCTAAAATTAACTCGAGCCTTGCTAGAGTAAGGGATTGACTCAAAAACTAGTCACATAAAATCACTTCTCTATCTTTTCTAAATAGTTGGCTCAAGATTTGCTGGAGTTGACTTGAGGCCTTATGCACAGAAAATTATTTTTTTATCTTTACTGAGAGTTGGCTCGAGGTTTATGGGAGTTGACTCAAGGTCTACACCAGTTAGATCTTATGTGCTAGAGTCGACTTTAAGAAATCTTAAGTCAACTTGAGGTCTGTGCCAAATCCAAAATTGTGCCAGAATCGATTCAAATCCTTCAAGGGCCTACTTTAGACCTTCTTCAATTGAAATTAATATGGCTTGACTTCTTCAATCTTGCTTCTTTGAGTCTTCAAGGTAGAAATCTTGAGCATCTTTAAAATATAGTCATAGCTTTCTAAAATCTCTCCTCAAACATTTAAATAACTCATTTGTAATAATTATATTCTTAAATATTTTGTTATTCATCACAATTAAATCTAGAGTCAACACTTACTTATGTCGAATCTTTTTTGGTATATTTTTGATATTTCTCTCTTGAGATAGCCAAAGTTTTCTATCCTTCCTGTCATAAGTAATTCTCATGCGAAGGATTTATTTAGTCGGCCTCAAGCCGTTTATGGTAAATGACTTGCTCAGTTCTCTTTTCAAGCTTTCAATTTTTCTAGCATTATAACCAAGAATCAACATGTCATCCATACAAAGCAAAAGAATAATGAAATATTGATCAAAAAATCTCTTTAAAAATACACAATAATTAGAAGTAGTTTTTTATACCAATAGTCTATCATAAAGGAATTAAACTTTTTTATACCACTACCAAGGTACCCGCTTGAGTACATATAAGCTCTTCTTTAATCTTTATACAAGAAGCTCTTTGCCTTTAACTATGAATCCCTTTGACTGTTCCACATAAATTTTCTCTTCTAACTCATCATAGAGAAAAATAGTTTTCATATTAAGTTATTCAATCTCAAAATTCATACTTGCAGCTAAACTAAGAACAACTTAGATTGAAGTCATCTTGACCATGAGTAAGAAATTCTTTTCAAAGTCAATATCATTTTTCTAACCAAATCCCTATACAACCAACCATGTCTTGTACCTTGGCTATGAACTGCTCTCTTCAGTCTTTAATCGGAACATCCACATATTTTTGAGTGCTCTCTTATCCTTAAGTAGTTTCACTAACTCAAATGTATAGTTCTCATCCAAAAATTTTATCTCCTCCTACATGGCTTTTAGCCATTCTCTCACTACAAGAAAAAAGACTATTAGCGATGGCTAATTATCATCGCTAATAGTTAGTTTACTGTCACTAAAAATCTGATGAAAATTATCTCATCATTAATTATCATTATTAGCAATGGTAAATATACTATCCCTAATAATGATAATTAGCGATGATATTAGCAATAAAAAATTGTTGCTAATAATTTTAATTTTTTTTAATTAAAATGTTGAAAAGCTATTAGCGATGGAGATTTCATCGCTACTACCATTGCTAATAATTTTTTAATTTTTATTTAAAATTTAAAAAATTATTAGCAATGATAGTTTGCATCGTTAATGCCATCACTAATAGTTTTTAATTTTTTTAAAAAAATTATAATTAAATATTTTAAAACTTACTTTAATTATAATAATAAGTAATAATATCTTTTAAAATCTATTATAAATAAGATAATAATTATATAATATAATCATAAATATAAAATTAATTATATTATATTAAAAATATAAATTATATAATTTTACATACAGATACTATTTTATAAGTATCAAAATTATATACATATCAAAAAAAAATCATTTACGATCCTCCTCGTCATCCTTCTCATTCTCCTCCTACGCTTGTATATTCTCTCCAGTAGCTGGTAGATGAGAGCCAGATATCTCAGCATCCTGTAATAAAGAAAAATAAAATATTATTAATAAATTTTGATAAAAAAATATATATGTCGATACAGAGATGTATATTTCGATATACTACTCTAATTCTCGAATAAATTATTCTTATATATTTTATTCAATGATATGGAGCTATAGACACCCTCGACCCATCGTTTAGATGATTAGATTAAATTTTTACCCTCTATATCTTCCTTTCAAACTTAAGCCTAAACATGTGAAGCTTCTAAATATAAAAATTTAAAATAAATAAAAAAAATTATTAATAGACTTAGCTGTTGTGATGGCTGTGACAACGAGTCCAACTGATCGCGTAGATGTGGATCTCAAAAAATCTCAACGATCATATCGCGGACGGTATCTCGGAAGCTCGAGGTTGCTGGCTCCAAAGCCTCTGCACGACCTTCTCCATATGTGCGTCAGTCCATGTCTTGATCGTCGAGCCTTGAGAGGAGGATGTCGATGAAGATCCTCGAGCTGGTGGAGGGTCGAAGCTGTGGTCGAATCCTATGACCCAACTCCTACTCACCCCTCTGGTGGCCCTGAGCCATCCCTCAAGATCAAAGAGGGGCTGAGAGAATAGGTCCTCAACGTGCTGCGATACGAGATACTCCGTATAATCCATCTATACAGTTTAAAAATTTATTATTTTATATATATTAATATATATATAAATTTAATAAATAATATTTTAATTTGTTACCATGATCTATCGAGATCGAAGATCTAAGTAATCACCAGTCCTCCTAGACTGGTGTGTGGCCTCCCATATTTGCAGCTATCCTAGTGCACAACCCAACTGCTGTGTCTATAATAAATAATAATAAAATTAAATTAATTAATATATATAATTAATTCAATATAAAATTAATTTAAGTGTAAAATTTTTACCAATCTATCGGTCATAACATGTGTGCTAATGAAATCGTCAGTATGCTTGATCGGATGCTGCTGGGTAGACCAATTCTATCGTACCCTCTGCTGCCTATTAGAGTACTTTTTAGTACTCCACTGGTCACAGAGAGCCTCTCATATGTCCATCTGCATCCAATGATCTGTATAAGACTTTCAGTATGATGGTGACTCAGAATTGAAGTGCTCTATGGCAGGCTGCGAAGGCTGTACAGTCCATCCTGAAACCTCCATGTGGCTACCTCCTCGAAGGTCCGACGGCCAGCCTCCTCACCTTGAGGAGTCTCGAATCGATAGTATGCCTGAAGTAGAAGAATCATGTATTAATAAATATAATACAAACCTATCATGAATTTAAAATTAAACATCTTTGACTTACCAAAAATATCTCCCAGACTGCATCACAAGCCCTTGATGGCCTACTGAAAAACTCATTCACCGACCTCGGCATCAATCGTCAATGATGTCGGTAACCACACGAGGCATCCCAAGCTCTATAAATATGCTGTAAAATTTATTTTGAATAATAAATGTTAAACTTTAAAATAGCTAAAATTTGAATATATTCAACGAAGATATATAGTACTTACGTGCGGCTCTGAACATGGATGAGCTGTCTATCCTTCGATCGAGTCAGAGGTACTGTGAGCCAGACAGATTCTCTTCTATGCCTCTAACTTTGAGAGTCGGGCACAACTCCATGTGATTGTGGGGTCACTGATGATCCCACGTCATTCGAATCTGAGAGTATTAAGATATCATAAATAATGTTATATTAGATAATAAAGGATAAAATAATATAAAGAAGAATATCTAAAGTATTAGAGTTTATCGCGTGGTATATGTGGTGCAGAAGTATGCGAGCTGGCGGCATGAGAGCTCTCTCCTCGGCTGCGATGGCTCCGACCTTAGGAAGACATGATCTATAATCTATGAAAATAAAAATAACTATATATCATTTTAGATTAACTATGTACCAAAATAAAATAACTATGTATCATATTTATTTAACTATATATCATGATACCTTAATTTTGTACCAGCAGACCAACACATTATCATATACTGCTGGTATCATATAATGCTGGATGAAAATTATTTTTCTGCTGATACATTGCAAATGTTAACTAACAATCTTACATAACATCTTTTCTTGGATAGTTCCCCAGCATATTATGCACATCTGGCTATTTTTGATGCTCGATATTATATAAAGTTTGATCTCTCTGATGAAGGATCGACATCGATTGGTAGGTCTAGCTTTTTGGTACCTTTCGGATGTTTGGTATCTTTCAGATGGGTGGCAATACAAGATAAGTATTTAAAATGAGTCTAAGGTGAGAAAGTTCATCGTAAGTGAGGAGTACTACTCATCAACCTCTTCAGATATTTGGTATCCTTTGGATTCTTTGTCTGATTCTTCTCCTTCTTCTACTTCTTCATCTTCTTCCTCTTCTTCCCCTTCCGCCGTAAGTCTAAACTGGCACGGAGGAGTATATTTTAATATACTTCTTCGATTCTCGAATAAATTATTCCTATACATCTCATTCGATGATATTGATGTATCTACATCTCCATTCCATCCATCGAATAGGAAGATTGATTTTTGACCCCTAGATCTCCTTCCTCCGACTCAAGCCTAACTATGTGAAGCTTTTAAATATAAAAATTTAAAGTAAGTAAAAAAATTATTAATACTGCTTGACTTACCTGCTGTGATGGCTATGACAATGAGCTCAGCTGAATGAGTGATAAGTAACTGAAATGTTGACTTTTACATACGAATGCCCTCAAGATAGGGAGCACAACATCTTGGAGGTTTGAATCTTTCTTATTTCTTGACTTGATTATGTCTTTCAAGTGTGCATCTGGAGTCCAAATATTATAGATTTCCTTATGATAAGTATGTAAAAGAGTTTAGAATCATGATTAGAAATTAGCTTGCTGTAGTTGATGTCTAGATCTTGCCACCTTTAAAGATATGTTACGCTTATATTCATCAAGCTTACCTGAAAGTAGTTTACTTGCAGTAATTTTAAATCACATCTTTTAAATGCTTTAGCTAAAGTATCATGACTCTGGGAGGCCCGAGCCTGGCCCGAACCCATTAAAAATTTTTAAAAAAAATACAATAGAAACTTAAAAATAATACTAAAATTAGAGACCAACAAAGTAAACAAGGAAAAGAGAAAAAAAAAGAAGGCTCAGGTCTACCACTGAAAAAAAAGATATTGCAAGTTTTTCTGCACCTTTAACCATGAGGTAGCTGTAAACGATTATCTGTGATGTAACAGACCATCCAAGCTTGCCCTGTAACTACTACAACAAGAACAGAAATGCATCACCTCCATTGATCTCTCTCTAAACTCTCTAGGTGCATCTCGCACAAGCAATCATCATAGCCTCCTCAAGCCTCCGGCCACCTTCTCGGGCCCCCACCTCTATCCGAGCTCGATCCAAATATTTTTTTCGAGCTTTGGATCGGACTTAGGCCCAATGATTTTAGAAAAAATCAGGCCCGGGCCTGGTCCTAGCCCAAGCCCGAGCCCGGTCCGATCCCATTTGGGCGGGCCTGAACCGTTAGTTGGCTGCAAAGTAAGAAGACTGCAAACTAGGAGTAAAATTTTTTTTAAAAATAAAATAAAAACTTTAAAAAAGTACTTAAATCAAAGATCAACAAAGTAAATAAGGAAAAGAGAAAAAGAAGAAGGCTCAGATTTGCCATTGAAAAATAAAGTATTGTAAGTTTCTCTGCACCTTTAACCATGAGGTGGCTGCAAGTGGTTGCCTACGATATAACAGACCGTCCAAGCTTGTCCTGCAACTACAACAACAAGAACAGAAATGCATCACCTCCATCTCTCTCTAGACTCTTTAGGCGCATCTCACACAGGCACTCATCATAGCCTCTTTATGAATAAAACACTACTGGTTTTAGGTTGGATGCAGGCCAACAGTATCGGACCCACTCTTGGACCGGGTCAGGGCTGAGCCAAAGATATACCTAATCCGATTCAAAATTCAAATAGATTCTATAATTAGGCCCAAGCCCGGCTCAAATTATTTCAAGCCTAGCTCGAGCCCGACCTGAATTCGAACCGACCCAAAGCCCATCGGGCCGGTCTGGACCTAGCTCCAGCCCTAATCATAGTTAAATAAAATATTTAATTAATTAAATTAATATCTAATTAATTAATTATCTAATTAAAATTAGTTAATATATTAAAATAAAAAGACTTTTAGTGATGGTTCGGCCATCGTCACCGCCGCCATCTCTAATACTCATCAAAAACATGAAAACACAGGCCTAGAGATGTCGATGGCATTGGAACGGTTGTGTGGGAATGGGAATGGTGATCCGACATGGAGACGGTGGATCTGGCAAGGGGGCAGTGGATTCGATAAGGGAACAGCAAATTCGATAAGGGAATGACAAATCCGATGTGGGAAGAGTGGATCCGACAAGGGGGGTGGTGGATCCGGCAAGGCAACGATGGTGCAGGGACTCTAGCGGTGCGGGGATGATGAGGGGGAGGCGGCATTGGGGAACCGATAGAGGGGGGTCATGATCGCTAGTGGGGGAGATAAAAATCGAGGGTGGGGGGGGAGAATGAGAGTGTTGGGGGGGGAGGGTCGGTCGGTCGTCGGAGGGGGAGCCAACCCAGAAATTGAGGGGGGAAATGAGGGACAGGGAGGGGGGTCAGAAAAATGAGGGTTTCAGTCATCGGATGGGAAAAAATGAGGGTGGAGGAGGGGGGTAGGGGAAAATGAGGGCAGTCACCGACGGGAGAGCCAACCCAGAAATCGAGAGGGTCAAAAAGTGGGGTTGGAGAAAATGAGGGTGGGGATGGGGGTTTTGATCCTCGGGTGGGGAAAAATGAGGGTAAGGGAGGGCAGGAGGGGGGCCGAAATAGTTGGAAGAAAAGTTAGGATCATTAGAGATGGTGAAATGATCATTAATGATGAACATTGCCATCTCTAATAAGGTACTTCTATCGCTAATAATCTTACGGTCTAATTTAAAAAAAATAAAATTATTACTTATTAGTGATGCAAAAGTTGCCGTCACTAAGCCAAAAATACCGTCGCTAATAATTTTTTCTTTTTTTCTGATGGCTTATTTTTTAGTCACCATTGGTGGTCGGTAAAATATGTTATTAGCGATGACAAAATTACCGTCGCTAATGTTTGTTGCTAAAAATCATTTTTCTTGTAGTATTTCTTTTGCTCATGATTCATGTCCTCTTAGTCGCATTCTAGTTCTCCTCCATCAGTGATCATTATATACTCATGTGAAATATTATCTCTGAGAAGGTCAGTGCTCTTTAGTGATCTTTTCAATTAAGGCTCAATTGGTGGCTCTAAAGGGCTTGCTCAATATACTCATATGGCACATCATTATCATGTATAGGCTCATCAACTATGCTACTATCATCTCCCTATACATCTCCTTTGTTATCATCATTCACCATGGTAGGAGGTATTAGATCTAGATCAACATAATTTCTAATGATTGACTTTGATTTCTCAATTTTTTCAAAATATTCAATAGTTTGATCCTCTAGAAATATAATATTTTTGTTTTTGATAACCTTCTTATCAATTGGATTTTATAATCTGTAATCAAACTCTTCATGTGTGTAACTCAAGATAGTACATTATTTAGACTTACTATCAAGCTTAGATCTCTCATCTTTAGGGATGTGTATAAATACTCTGTAGCCAAACACCCTCAAGTGGTCATATGATACATCTTTTCTAATTCACTCTTTCTAGCATGGCATCTTTAAGAAAAATCACAAAAAAAAAAAGTTAACCAAATCCATTGCAGTTCTTAGCACTTCATCTCAAAAGGATTTAAATAATTTAGTATGAAAGAGCATACATCGAATTCTTTCGTAAATAGTATGATTTATTCTCTCAGCAACTCCATTATATTAAGGTATTTTAGAAATGATTTTCTCAAGCCTAATACTATAATCTCTACAATATTTCTCAAATAGATCCATGTATTTTCCACTATTATTTGCTCGAATAGTTGCCTTCCAATTTCTCTTTTAATACTAGCATAAAAATATTTAAACACATCGGGTACGTGGTCTTTAGATTTCAAAGAAAAAGCTCGTACTTTTCTAAAATGATCATCAACAAAAGTAATAAAATATAAAACATCACCAAAAGTTCTAGCTACTAGTGCAAACATTAGTGTGAATTAAATTTAAAACATATGATCTTCTATGTGGAGGAGATTTATGAATATAACTCTATATTATTTGCCAGTTAAACAATCAGTGTATGCCTTTAAAGATGTAGCTTTTATAGGAAGAAGTTATTTTCTAGCAAGAATGTCAAGTTTTTTCTCGCTCATGTGGCCAAGCAACATATGTCATAATTCAATGGAAGAATCTTTAACTATATTCATCCCCTTGCAAAATTTTGCTTGCATCATGCAAAGTGTGCTTAACTTTTTTTTTGGCTATTACTAAATAACTTTTGATGGGCTTTCATTTTCCTTCACCGAAGTAGTTGCGATAATTTTCATCATCAAGTACTTCAGTAGAGTCAAGTGAAGGCAGATATCTAGAATATGTCTCATATTTTTCAGCAATAGTAGATATTCAGTGTTAGTTTCAAGCAAACATCACCCTGCCAACAATCCTATTACTCCATCATTTTTCATTTTAATACTACCAAAATCTCTACTAGCATAAGATGTGATGAAATCATATCAAGAAGTAACATGGAAAAAGGCACCTTAGTCATCAACTCAAGTATAATCATGGCATGTAAAAGTCATACAATCATCATCATAAATAACACTGACAATATCACCATCAGATGCAACTATTGTTGTATTATTTTTTTCCTTCTTCTCTTCACCTCTCTTCCTTGATTGATCTCTTTTTAATTTTCTATACTCCTTTTTCATGTGTCCTGCTTTGTCATAATAAAAATATTTTATCTCTTTTCTAAGTTTGGATCTTCTCCTTGACTTATCATGATTGTTAAAATTTTATAAGTTTGTCATTTTACTCCTCCCCTACCTTTTTGTAACCAATGTCTTGTTAGATGTGATGCCAGATCGACTGACACATTCTTGTACAGATCTAAGGACAAATTTATAATTTTGACTATAAATGAATAAAAGGGTTATTCTTCTATCACATTGTCTGTGATACATCCTTTGAGTTAGTAGGAATGTTAATTTATATTTTTAAGAGTTGAAAATTTAAAATATGAATTTACATAACTAACTCATTAACAGCTCCTGACCATAGGATCATCACGAAGATGGTGATCGATCCGGAAGGTTGGTGTACAATCACTTTCTTAGGATAGATGTGTCTTGAGTCTACAGTGTGGAGACACCAGAGCGAGAGTATAGTATTCATTGAGAACAAGAGTACTGAGCGTGACCATATCGAGCAGTCATAAGAAAGTCTACCTTCTCGTCGATGACTAGCTCGATGCTGCAGTTGTGTGTCTAGTTCTTTGACCTGAGGTGCATCGATAGTTTACCTTGAGTGTGTTATAGTTTGATTATACCATAACTCAGTCTCCTAGCCATTCAGAATTCTGAGATGTATGTTGGTTGTAGCATATTCATTGTAGGAACTAGGTCGCACCAAGATGGGATCTATCAACCTCGGTAGATGAGAGGAGTAGTCCTATGATAATTGAAAGATCGAGTCCTTAAGCCCATGGCCATGGCAGAGTGAAAAAAATAGAAAAGAGTTTTCCATTAAGATTTCACGTTGGACTCGGATCGATCGATTAACTCATATAACTGATGTTGGGTTTGACGAGTTCACCTTAACCCTAATTAGTCGGGACTCATGATAGAGGAACTCAATCACACAGGTAGCTACACCGAGAGGTTCGTCTTCAGTTCTGATAGGTTGCCATCACATACTGCTAGGTGTCACTGATAGGTTTTGGGAGCAATTAGAATGATATTGATAATTGATCATTCTAATTGTCTAAATCAGAAGAGTCCTGGTCCATCAAAGGAGTTTCGATGATGTCGATGATGAGATCACGACATGTCTTATTACCATACAGAACTGAATCTAACTGGATCACACAAACAAGGGTTAGGATCTGGATGTTATCAATTGGGCTAACCCAATTGATTTGGATAAGATCCAATTAGATTCAAGAAAATAGTGCTAGCACACGATTGAGCCTAACTTTCTCCTCGTGTAATCTTTTCTGTCTTTACTGAGCCAAATATGATTTGACTCATCTAGAGAACCTTGAAAAATTTTTCTCAGTCTAAATGAAGCTTGTCCAGCTTAGAAAAAGCTTTCTTAATTTATGAGATGAATTTAAGATAATACCTGCTAATTCCTAGCACCTGCCAATTTTATTTTAAGACATCTGTCAAAAGTTGACATATGGGTCTTAAACTGAAGAGAGCTCATTGGAGAATTTTTGTAGAGTATCCACAAGCTAAGCCACATCAAATTGGGCATCATAATCAAATTATAGTGTGAGCCCAATTGGATTAAAGTTGGCACCCCGAGTGGATAAGGATTGGAGAGTCTTGATCAATTTAAACGCTTGGACGCCACCTCTATTTGTGCTTATCCAATGTTGGTGCCATCTTTTGGAGATAAGGTGGGGTTCTTATCTGATATGATCAATGACATCACTCCACCAATCAAATTTTTTTCAAATTTATTAAAATTTTTTGGTTGGTTGAATGATGTGGCACTGCGCAGTATACAGGGTCTATATAAACCCTGCTGCACCTAGGGTTTTGAGGTAGAAGTTATTTTATGCACAAAATCAATAGCTGCTGCCTCCTCCCCTCTTCTCTAATCCTCCCTACTCTCCTTCCTCCCCTCTTCACGTCCAAAGAGTTGGACATCCATCTGGCAAAGATCCAAGGCGTGGTGATGCCTGGAACAGAAGGCTGCAGGACTTCTTTGATAGGCTGCTGCTCCAACTTCAGGAAGACTTTTGAAGATCTTCCTAATCAGATTTAGATCTAATTTTTAGAGCATAGATTTGTGAGGAGAAGATGTTCTAGGTCCTTCCTGAGTGGATATCGATAGAGGCTAGGCGCTTGCGTGGCTACATCAGACCTCAGGCTGTGCAAAGATCATCTATAGGGTAATTAGATTACCCTTGAGGTATTACTTGTTTCCTCATCTCTTTTAAATTTATTTTAGACTTAATATCAGATATGAAGATTAGATCTAGAGACTTAGATCTGAAATATATATAGAATAAATTTTATTTTAAATTATTTCACCTCAGATTTGATGAAATCTGAAAGATCCTACGAGGAAAAGCAGTTTTCCTCCTTCAACTGGTATCAAGCCAGGTTGTTGACTCTATTTCAGATCTAATTTAGATCTGATTTTAATTTTTATTTTTTTGATATTAAAGATTTTAGATGTCATATCAGATGTGATAGAATCTAAAATCAAAATATTTAAAATTAAATCTAAGAAGATCTAACATGCATGAGATGCATGACTAGACTAGGATTAGTTGAATCCATGAATAGTCTTAAGTTTTATGTTTTAATGAGATTAAAATATGAATTAAATCTAATTTATTCTATATTTTTTTGATATTATAATTATTATAATTAGATCAAAAAATAAAAATAAAATTTTAATTATTTCATAAAATTGATCTGTTACATGCCTAGACTAGTTGTAGAATTGTTCTAGTAACTTGTCTAGAATAGTTTTTATTTTGAATAGTTCAATTTAAATTCTATTTTTTAGATATTACATGTGATGTATCAGATCTGAAAGTATATTAATTAGATCAATTTTTGATACATGAGATGTATGCAAAGCATGTATTAGTTAGATCTTAAATTGTATATGAGATATGTAAATTTAGATCTAACTAGTTTTGTAGTTAAATTTATATTTCTGATTAAGGTGTTCCTCATGGCCGTCCGATCATAAGAGCAAAGTAGAATTTTAAGACCCCCTCTTCCATTCAATGAGGTGTTCATATGACGTGTAGGGGTACCGGCGTTCATCCTTAATCAGAAATCAAAACTTACTTTTCTGCAAAATTCTAGATCCTGAAATCCTAGAATTGATTTTACATGCTTTGTTTATGAACCCAAACTTAATTAATGAATTAAGCTTATAAAATTAAGTTAGATCTAAAATTGAGAATTTCAGATCTAAGATATTTTCATAAAATTGGGTTTGGACTTGGATAGCTCAATTAGGTCTAGCGGTTGATCAAACCGAATCAAGAGTTGGTTAGGTGGGATCATGAAAGCTAATAACCTAATGGGATTAAGTCTGGGTCAAGGTCGAATCACATTTAGATGTGACCCGATCAAGTTAAGACCTAATTTGGCTCAGAGGTTAGAGTTTAGATTGTAGGCTAACCCAATTAGTTCTAGTTTGACAATTTGGTGTCTAAGGTAAGTTGGGCAGATGCGACCGACTGATTTTTAATTGGGAGCTACTTGACTCGAATGCATTCTTGTCGAGTTAATGGCATATCCCTCCCACGATCTCACTTACCTGACCATATGTGTCGACTCAGTTCTGATTAGAGGTGGCTAACAATTCGAACTAACCCATACCACTAGGTTAGTCATAATTGTTATGACTATGTCAAGTCAAGTTTAATGAGACCTAAATCAAATCTTTCTAAGAAAATATTAAGTCTAGGTCTTCCACCATTGTGGAGTGCGGGCCCTTCCTGGGGTTGATTGTTCTCGATTGGTTACAGTGGCTCAGTTGCACCGAGAAGATGCAATCATGTCCATTAGACATTGGATGCTACAAGTAGAGGATGGGTTGGGCTCAATATTTCGAATACGGTGAGAGATCCAATCAGGAATCTAGTTCGTGCAAATGGTGGGTCTGACTTAACTAAGAATTAAGCAATATCCCAGGCACGGTGAGCTTCATGAATTAGAGATCAAGTTTTGGATGCACCATGATTAGAGAATCATTGGACAAGAGTTGTCCACTCATCGGTTGACCCATCACCAATAACTGTTAGGTGAGGTGGTGAGCCAGTCGGTGAGACCGCACCACCCACTAAAAATCACTGATCACGGAGATTTTTACATCTCTACCAAGAAAGTGTAGGGATCTGAAAAAATAGTGGGAGCCTAATTTATTTAAAAATAAAATCTTTAAAAAAATTGGTTAAGTCTGATTACAAAATCTAACTAGAAACTTTTGACTCTCTACAGAAAATATGTCTGCCTCAAACCCCCTGACAAAAATACTAGACACCCACAGATTAACTGGACCCAATTTCAAAGACTGGTTGAGGAACTACAGAATTATTTTGGGTTCCAAAAAATTGACTCATGTCTTGGACCAAGACCCACCTGCCATACCAGCACGTCCGACTGCTGAACAGAGAGCGTCTCTGAAAAAGTAGACGGATGATGATAACAAAGCAAGTACTACATGTTGGGTGCAATGTATGATGACTTGCAGTGCCAACATGAGAAATTTTGACTACCCGCTAAATGTTGGCTCACCTGCAAGAGTTGTTTGGTGAACAGAGTCGCACAGCCAAGTATCAAGTATATCAAAGACTTTTTAAGGCCAAGATGCGTGATGGGCAGTCAGTCCAAGATCATTGTTTGACAATGATCAAGGATCTTGAGGAGCTTGAGAAGCTCGTATCATCTTAGACAAGGATTTTCAGATTGATGTGATCCTTCAGTCCTTGTCCGATGCATATGGTCAGTTCATCATGAACTTTCATATGCATAAGATGCAGTGTACCTTGGCCGAGTTAATGAACATGCTGATTACGGCTGAGCTTTTTATGAAGGGTTCAAAAGGCTCAGTTCTTACTGTGGAGCGGACTTCTTCCAAGAGAAAGTCTTTTGGAAAGAAAAAGAAGTCTGTGAAGAAGCAGAAGGTGGATGGCAAGAAGAAGAAGACAGAACCGAAAAAAAACTGCTGATAAGAAAAAATATTTTCACTGCCAATCAGATAGCCGTTGAAAGCGGAATTTCCTCAATACCTGGCTACCCTGAAGAACAAGAAGGATGGTCCTTCTGGAGGTATGCTCAATTTAGAGTCTAATCTTATGGTTTCTTCTGTATCCAGTTGGGTGTTTGACTCTGATTCTAGTGCTTATTTGTGCACTTCTATGTAGGATCTTGAGGAGAGCAGGAGGCTGAGGGATGGGAAGTATTGGGAATAGTGTCCCAAAGCCAATCGTCAGTCTGTTGACGATTGTGCTCCTTTTGTATTAGTACATGAATTATAAATAAATAAAAATTATTTTGGTATTTTTTTATCACAAATATTTCATCTTCTAATGAACTCCTGTGTTGTGGTGAAATCCTTAGGACTATTTAGACTCGACAAAGGAGGATTTGTCGCTTAGTCCTTAAACCTGTTCGCGACCAAATGATACGTTGTTACCAAGGACGACAACGTTTATCGAGCATAGGTCATTGTGTGCCATATGGGTTGGTTGTCCTCATAACCAAGGAGTGTAGAGACACTGGTATGGTATACAGGTGAGATGTAATGGTACATCTGCACTGAACATGACCGACTCCAGAGCTATTTCTACTGTCAAGATTTGCTCCGATGGGATATGGATATAAATATCCCTCCGACCTGAGACCGTCATGGTGACTTGCAAGCAACTCACTACACTTAGGCACTGGACTACCTGAATTTCTAATTCAGTGACGGAAGGCTGCTGGGTGTAGTCAAGTACTTGACTTGTCGGTGCGTGTGTCAAGATGGTATTGACCACTCCAGTTTAGAAGCTGTGTACAGTCGTGTTTCAATTTAGCAAAATTTTGACCAGGATAGTCCTAGTGAGGAGTCACAGGACTGATTGAGTTGAGCACGATTCGGATGATCTCATCAGGCTTGACAGTTTAACCCTGAGTCGTCCTAAACACAGGGGTCAAAAGGGATGAATTATACGGTAACCATATTCACGTAGATTCTGAATGTTGTGATTGCGACTATTTGACCTATCCGATCGCTGGGTACCATGCTAGATGGTCAATTCGATTAGTACAGAAATTGATTCCTGTGCTACCGGCTTAGGTTCGAACCTGTGGGGTCACACACATTAGAGGTTCCTTTCTGATCTGATGGCTGATTATGAGTCTTATGTGTCTGAAACTCTATGATTGAGAATTAGGATTCTCTGATCATGAGTTCCACACATTTTGGGTACCGGAGTCAAAATTTTGAATTTCAAATTTTGAATTTGAAATTTGAACTCTTTGATCAGGGTTTCATATCGATGGTCTCTGATGCCTAATTGCCCATCGGATTTGGACTCAATATTTATGAGAGGTTTAATTAGTGATTTGATCGCTAATTAACTCAATTTGATTGAGTAATTATTTTTAGATCAAGTTCAATTGAATTGGATTCAGTTTGGATTGACCCGATTAGGTTAAGTGTTGATCTAATCGCTAAGGTGGTTTAGTCCCTGATTTGATCAGGGTTAGGCTTAGTTAATTTTGATTTGATTAGAATTTTATTGAGCCTAATTAAGCCTAATTATGTTGGGTTTAATCTGATCTAATTGTGCTTAACCTATTTTAATTAGGTTGGCTCAATTTGAATCAAACCACCTTGTTTTAAATTCCTACGCCACCCAACTTCCTTGCGCCCATTTGAATTCACGAAAAGAAATTTTCTCATGAATTTTCTCCCACACAAAGCTCTCTCACGCTCATGTTTCTGTGCACCAATTATTTGGATTAACTTGGTTTGTTACCCATCCAAATTCAAAGGGGTTTTGAATTTGAATGGATAACCAAATAACCATGTGCCAACTTATCCTCTTTTGTGTGCCCCATATTCCACACGAGAAATGGTTTCTCGTGAAAGTCTCCACACACAAAAAAAAAAAGCCATGCCATCTCTTCTTTCTCGCACAAATGGATGAGGATAAGATTGGTTGACACTTGAATTCAAATTTGATTTGAATTTAAGTGAGCAACCACCTCTTCTTATCCACTCACACGCTTTCAACATCTCTTGCGATGTTTTATAAAATGAGAAAGGGAGGGGGCGTGGGCAAAAAAAAAAAAGAAAGAAGAGATAAGGGGTGTGGGGAGGTTCTGGAAAAATTTTGAAGTGTTCAAAATTTACCGAGATGAGAGAAAAAGGAGAGAGAAGTGGGGCAGGGTTTTTGGTATGTACCCTAGGTTTCTACCTAAGGTTCGGGAAGTGAGATTGGTGTGCCACGAGTGTCGTGAGTCCACCAAATTTCAGAGAGAGATCCATCAATCTCTCAACCAATCGTGCAGACAATCCAGAGCATCTGAGGAGTCGGCACACATCGATCGAAGGAGTTCGATCAACATCAGCCATCAAAAGGGTGAAATCACGAACTAGCATTCGTGAGGAGCCGATCAGATGGGAGCTTCGTGTGGACGATCCGCAGAGGTCAGACACTAGTGTGGCTGTGACATGACGATCAGAGCCCTCCGATGATGATTAGATTACGGTGATCGACTACCCACAAAAGATGATGTATTCTGAACACAATACAGTAAAAAGTTTACTGTTTCAAATTTGAATTTCAAATTTAAATACATGCTGTTGTATCATATTTAGATCCTAGTATAGGGTTAATTAATATTAATTAATGAGATTAATTAATAATTCTGCTATAAAATAATAATTTTAAAAAAATTTAAAATTATCATTTTGCCCCTGCACTGAATTTTCGCTTCAAGAAGATGATCCTACGCATCGAAAATGGAGCAAGAGTTGCTGCTGTGATCGTGGGAACCTACCCTCTACGATTATCATTAGGATTAGATTTATTTCTTAGAGATTGTTATTATGTGCCTGCAGCAAGCAGGAATTTGATTTCTGTTTCATGTTTAGCACAAGAAGGCTATGTGATTAGCTTTCATAAGGACTATTATAATATTTTTTATGAAAATAATAAAGTTGCAGATGATTTTTTTATTAACGATTTCTATCAGCTACATATTGATGTATCTGTATTTAATATTGAGAAAATAAAAATTCCATAGGAATTAAAAGGCCTAAAGATAGTCTAAATGATAAGTATCTATGGCACCTAAGGCTAGGTCATATAGCGGAAGACAGGGTTAACAAATTGAAGAAATCTGGGCTATTGAGTCCGTTGACTTTCGAGTCATATTCAGTTTGTGAATCATGCCTTCAAGGCAAACTGATCAAGCTTCCTTTTGTGGGACATGGGGGAAGGGCCACAGACCTACTTGTCCTAGTATATACGGATGTGTGCGGCTCATTTGATATGCCAGTTAGAGGAAACTACATCTACTTCATTACTTTATCGATGATATATCTAGATACGGATATGTGTTTCTAATGATACACAAGTCTGATACTTTTAAAAGGTTCAAAGAATTCAGATATGAGGTAGAAAAAAAATAGGAAAGCCCATTAAGGTTCTTCGATCAGATCGATGAGGTGAATACCTTAGTCGAGAGTTCTTAGACTATCTTAAGGATAATGGCATAGTCTCTCAATGGACTCCACCTGGAACACCTCAACTCAATGGAGTTTCAGAATGGAGAAATCGGACCCTATTAGATATGGTCCGTTCCATGATGAGCTTCATGGACCTCCTCGAATTTTTTTGAGGACATTGTCTCATGACAGAATTTATGTATTGAATAGGATTCTCTCTAAAATCATTCCTACCACACCATATGAGATATGGCATGGTAAGAAGCCAAGTCTGAATCATCTCAGAATTTGGGATTGTCCGGCTCATGTCAAGAGACAGCAGGCGGACAAGTTAGAGTTCAGGTCTTTTAGAGCTCGTTCATAGATATCCTAAAGAGTCATTAGGATACTATTTCTGTATTTCGGAAGACCACAATGTGATTGTGAGTCGAAATGCTATTTTTTTTGAAAAATAGTTTATTCAAGATGGTGGCATTGGAAGAATAATTAAGCTCAAGGAGAATATCTCCCAAGAGCAACGAGCTCAAGAACCTGAAGAACCCAATCAATTAGAACCAGTCCCAACACAACCTCTTCCACCTCGTAGATCGACTAGGGTTTTCCATCCTTCTGAAAGGTACTTAGGTACTATACAAGAGGAAGTAGAGGAAATGTTCCTCATGAGAAATGGAGCTCATGGTGATGACCCCAAGACCTATGACGACGTGATATCAGATATCGACTCTGAAAATGGTTAGAGGTAATGAGATCAGAAATTGACTCGATGCACTCAAACCAAGTCTGGACCTTGGTAGATCCACTTGAAGGTATTGTACCTATTGGATGTAAATGGATCTGCAAGAGAAAGATAGGTACAGATGGGAATGTGGAGACATTCAAGGCTAGGCTCATAGCGAAAGGTTATAGTCAGCGCGAAGGCATTGATTATCAGGATACCTCTTCGCCCGTAGCCATGCTAAAATCCATCCGCACAATGCTTGCTGGTGCAGCCTATTTCGATTATGAAATATGGCAGATGGACATGAAAATAACGTTCTTAAATGGACATCTTGAGGAAGATATCTATATGGAACAGCGCTTGGTTTCACATCCAGTGATGATGATCACAAGATCTGCAAGCTGCAAAGGTCCATTTATCGACTTAAGCAAGCATCTCGGAGTTGGAATACTCATTTCAATGATGTGATCAAAATGTTTGGTTTCATCAAGAATGAGGAGGAACCATGTGTGTTCAAAAAGGTCAATGGGAGCGCAATTGTCTTCCTCGTATTGTACGTAGATGACATCCTCCTAATTGGGAATGACATTTTCATGTTGACCTCAGTCAAAGTATGGTTGTCTAAGGAGTTCTCTATGAAAGATCTAGGAGAGGCATCCTTTATACTAGGTATTAAGTCTATAGAGATAGACCAAATAGGATGCTGGAACTTTCACAGAAGATGTACATAGAGGAGGTGCTAAAAAGTTTTAGCATGAAAAACTTCATAAGATGTTTATTACCTTTTAGACATGGCATTCATCTCTCCAAGAAGATGTGCCCTAGCACACCTGAGGAGATTGAACGCATGAGCAAGATTCCTTATGCTTCGGCAATAGGGAGCCTCATGTATGCCATGCTATATACACGACCTGATATAGCCCATGCTGTGAGTGTCACAAGCAGATATCAGTCGAATCCAGACGAAGAGCACTGAACTTCTGTGAAATGTATCCTTAAGTACTTGAGAAGGACTAAGGATATGTTTCGAGTCTTTGTGAATGGAGAACTCCAGATTCAGGGATATACAGACTCAGACTTTATGTCTGATATAGATGATCGAAAGTCGACATCTGAAAGTCTGTTCATTTGTAATGGTGGTGCAGTTAGCTGGAAGAGTTCCAAGCAGACAGTGATTGCTGATTCCACCATGGAGGTAGAGTACATTGCTACATCGAAAGCTGCGAAGGAGGTATTCTGGTATAAGAAGTTTGCCGCAGAGCTTGGAGTAATGTCATCGGATGCCATACCTCTTTACTGCGACAATAATGGCCCATAGCCCTAGCTAAGGAGCCAAGGTCTCACCAGAAGTCCAAGCACATCGAGCGGCGATTCCATTTGATCCGTGATTACCTCGAAAAGGGTTATGTCGAGGTCAAGAGAGTCGACTCCATAGATAATATGGTAGACCCGCTGACTAAGCCATTGGGCCAGCAAAAAATCGAAACCCATCTTGAGAAGATGGGACTTAGATATGTAGCCAATTAGTATTAGGTCAAGTGGGAGTTTATTAGATGTGTGCCTTAGATGCCAGATCGGCTGACACATTTCTGTACAGATCTAAGGACAAATTTATAATTTTGACTATAAATGAATAAAAGGGTTATTCTTCTATTACATTGTGTACATTGTGTCTGTGATACATCCTTTGAGTTAGTAGGAATGTTAATTCATATTTTCAAGAGTTGAAAATTTAAGACATGAATTTACATAACTAACTCATAAACAGCTCCTGACCATAGGATCATCACGAGGATGGTGATCGATCCGGAAGGTTGGTGTACGATCGCTTTCTTAGGATAGATGTGTCTTGAGTCTACGATGTGGAGACACCAGAGTGAGAGTACATATATTCGTTGAGAACGAGAGTACTGAGCGTGACCATATTGAGCAGTCATAAGGAAGTCTACCTTCTCGTCGATGACTAGCTCGATGCTGCAGTTGTGTGTCTAGTTCTTTGACCTGAGGTGCATCGACAGTTCATTTTGAGTGTGTTATAGTTTGACTATACCATAACTCGGTCTCCTAGCCATTCGGAACACTGAGGTGTATGTTGGCTGTAGCATATTCATTGTAGGAACTAGGTCACACCAAGATGGGATCTATCAACCTCGATAGATGAGAGGAGTGGTGCTATGATAATTGAAAGATCGAGTCCTTAAGCCCATGGCCATGGCAGAGTGAATAAAATGGAAAAGAGTTTTTTATTAAGGTTTCACATCGGACTCGGATCGATCGATTAACTCACATAACTGATGTTGGGTTTGACGAGTTCACCTTAATCCTAATTCAGTCGGAACTCATGATAGAAGAACTCAATCACAAAGGTAGCTGCACCGAGAGGTTCGTCTTCAGTTCTGATGGATTGCTACCACATACTGCTATGTATCACTGGTGGATTTTGAGAGCAATTAGAATGATATTGATGATCGATCATTCTAATTGTCTGAATATAAAAAGTTCTGGTCCATCGAAAGGAGTTTCGATGATATCGATGATGAAATCACGACATGTCTCATTACCATACAGAATTGAACCTAACTGATTACACAAACAAGGGTTAGGATCTGGATGTCATCAATTGGGCTAATCCAATTGATTTGGATAAGATCCAATTAGGTTCAAGAAAATCATGCTAGCACACGATTGAGCCTAACTTTCTCTTCGTGTAATCTTTTCTGTCTCTACTGAGCCAATATGATTTGACTCATCCAAAGAACCTTGAGAAGGTTTTTCTCAGTCTAAATGAAGCTTGTCTAGCTCAGAAAAAGTTTGTCTTAATTCATGAGATCAATTTAAGACAATACCTGTTAATTCCTAGCACCTGTCAATTTCATTTTAGGACATCTGTCAAAAGTTGACATATGGGTCTTAAACTGAAGAGGACTCATTGGAGGATTTTTATGGAGTGTCCACAAGCCAAGCCACATCAAATTGGGCACCATAATCAGATTATGGTGTGAGCCCAATTGGATTAAAGTGGGCACCCCAAGTGGATAAGGATTGGAGAGTTTTGATCAATTTAAACTCTTAGGCGCCACCTCTATTTGTGCTTATCCAATGTTGGTGCCATCTTTTGGAGATAAGGTGGGGTTCTTATCTGATATGATCAGATGATATCACTCTATCAATCAAATTTTTTTCAAAATTTATTAAAATTTTTTGATTGGTTGAATGATGTGGCACTGCGCAGCATACAGGTCTATATAAACCCTGCTGGCCTAGGGTTTCGAGGTAGAAATTATTTTATGCACAAAATCCAATAGCTGTCACTCTCTCTCCTCTTCTCCATATCCTCCCTACTCTCCTTCCTCCCCTCTTCATGTCCAAAGAGTTGGACGTCCATCTGACAAAGATCCAAGGGGTGGTGACGCTTGGAACAGAAGGCTGCAGGACTTCTTCGACAGGCTGCTGCTCCTACTTCAGGAAGACTTTTGAAGATCTTTCTAATCAGATTTAGATCTGATTTTTGGAGCATAGATTCGTGAGGAGAAGATATTCCAGGTCTTGTCTGAGTGGATACCGGTAGAGTCCAGGCGCTTGTATGGCTACATCAGAACCTCGGGCTGTGCAGAGATCATCTACAGGATAATCAGATTACCCTTGAGGTATTACTTGTTTCCTCATCCCTTTTAGATTTATTTTAGACTTAATATCAAATATGAAGATTTGATGAAATCTGGAAGATCCTACGAGAAAAAATGATTTTCCGCCTTCATGTCTTGATTATGTAATCACATCCTCTTCTCTTTTTTGAATTTTCTCATTAGGCATACTATCTTGTACCATTTTCAGGGTTACCACATCATTAGTGTTGGGAGGATCCTCACAAGTACGGAATATAGATCTCTGCTCAAGATCGTAATGCCAATGATGATGTCGATATTGCAACAGTAAGGATAAAAGAGAGATGCACAAAAGACACAATCAAATAACATGGATCAGCTCAAGGCTTACTTTCATAGGACATGCAAACTTCACTATAAGAAAAAATAAATACAAAAAGAGATCACACTCTCTCAACTCTAATATATTAATCTCTCTTTCAACAAGAAGCTAAAATCCTCACAAAAGGCTCTCAATCAACTCTCTAGAAAGCCCTCTCTCTCTCTGAGCCTCTACAAGCTGCTACAACTCTCTCTCAGCCCGTCTACCTTCTTTTATAGGGCCAAAATCGAGTCCAAATCGAATTCAAAGTTCTAACAAGACTAAAGAACCCTTTCGACTGTTTGATCATGCTCATGTTACTTCCTAGCCGTTCGATCGTGCAAAACAACACCCGCTCGCCGTCTCAACCATTAGATCACACATGTAAAGCCGTCGTCACTGTCTGATCATGCCCTCTCAATCACATAGCCATCCGATCGCACGCTCTGTGCAATAGACATCGATGAAGACCATGGTGGACCGTGACTCCATCCTCCTAGACTACAAACTGAACCATGCAGTGAATTGAGCGCTCACGCTTGGGCCACATGCTTGTGTGCGGGCCTACACGGACCTACAGGCTATGCGTGCTTGCGGGCTGCGCACGCATGTGGGCTGTGCTCGCCTGTGTGCCTACAGACTGAGCCTGTAGGCTTGCACGCATTGAGCTTCTCTATCTTGGGCCTCGCTACTATGGGCTCTTATCGTAAAGGTTGAATTTGAGGTGCTAAAATCCAACAATCTCTATCTCAACTCGACATTTGGCCTCCACATAATTTTAAGAGCTTCTAGACGATCTTTTCCCCATACTCTAGGACAAATGCCTGGCTACTCATCAATGGACAAACATGGAAGTCGAGCTAGGCCGCTCGATCCCATCTGCATCATATGCTATGATCTGCCTAATCTAAGACCTGCACAGGGTGGCCTCTTGCGGCAATAGGAACTTCACTCTGTAACGTCGTCAGTCATCCTTTCGAGTCACCCATCTCGTGTCCAATCCACCTATACCTAAAGTTTCATCTCACGCTGAGCTTTCACTGGCATCTAAAGCTCCACCTCACACTGAGCTCCCTGCCAAGAGATAATATCCTCCACACTTCTTTCCCTTCGTAACAACCCTACTGCCACAAACAATCTTCAAGATTCCATCATCAGCTCTCCATATGTTGCTGCTTGAATCTAGTCTGTTCAGTAAAATCAGATTACTCCTGAAATTGGGTATGCATCGAACCTCATCCAACTTTCTCACTACTCCATCATGTGTCAGCAAGCTAACTATCTCAATATCCTTGATCGTATAGCTCAATCCATCCGATAAATGAACAGTGTCTTCACTACTTTTTAGGGAGTCAAACAGCTCTTTTTTATAACAAACATGATGTGAACATACCGAATCTAAAATCTACTGAGAAAAAGATATAGATATCTCGTCTGAGATCAAAAGTACATCATCAGTCCCATCAGTGTCGCTATCATGGACCACCACCGCAATAGCCTTCATCCGATCTTTGAGCTGTGAGCAATCTCTGATTTGATGTCCCAGCTCATTACACTGATAGCATATGATCTTATTGAAGTCCCTTGACTTGATCCTGAACCATCCATCTTGTGATCCTCTGTCGTTTCATGCTCTACCACCACCATCTCCAATCACCATCAAAGTCGAGTCACTATCTGAACTTGAAGCTCGATTCTTCCATCTGAGAATCTCATTTTGGAGAAATATAAAAGTGACCTCATCGATCTTGATGGTGCTCTTCTCCATAAGAAGAGCAGTCATCAAATACTCAAACGAAGAAGAAAGCAACGAAAGCAAGACCAATGCCCTAGTCTTCTCCTCAACCTTCTCATCAATGTTGAGGAGATCAGTGAGGATTTTTTGAAAGTTGCTGAGATGCTCCTGCATGCTCTATCCCTCATTCATCCGCAGCTGATAGAACTACTTTCAGAGAAAGAGAACATTAGTGAGTGACTTCGCTATACACATCTCCTCGAGCTTCGTCAACAAAAGCAATATCACGTTCAGATTTTAAAAAATAAGTGGCCTCCATACTTCTCTAGTCAGATTTCTTAGCTCCTCACCCGCATTGTCTTCACCAATGCTTGAAGCAAAGTTTTTTATAATCTTAACCCTCATTAAATCTTGTATTAATGGAAGAAGAAGAGAAAGAAAAAAATCTCTTTTCCTTCGTGATCCCATCCTTTTTCTTTGCGCAGTTCTTCTCCTCCACTTATCTCCCATCATCTTCTCCAACATCTCCTGCCGAGTTGGCATCGGTTTCATCTTCTCCTTCCATTTCAAACCTCCTTTCCTCCATGGCCCTATCCTCATCAAAAAAGAGAGATCATAACATAATCAGAGAAGAAGAAAAAAAAATACGATTAGGGAAGAAGAAAGAATCATCATTTTGCTACATCAATAATTTTTTAAAAAATTTTAATGCCACATAAGCGCCGTGGTTACCACATTGAACTTTTGGTGAAAGAAAGTCACTAGAATTATGCCTTTGGGCAATATTAAATCAGTTCAGAGATTAAACTTTAGCTTTTTGTAGTTTAGGGACCATTTAAAAAAATCCGACTTAGTTCAGAAATCAAGAACATAATTTATTCTAATTCTTATAATCTTTTCTAATAATTAATAAATAAAATAATCAAACAACCTATAAATAAGAGATACCTTGATTTTTAATATAGAAATTCTTTCGATATAAATCTCCACTATTTAGAATAATGGCATCACTATTGGTCTTTTCTAGATTGGCTAGAGATTACACCGACATATCATCAAGATTAAATCTTGACTTCAATATAAGAACAAACATCACTAATGAGATAAATTTCAATAATAAATAAAAATAGATGACAAATCTCATCATGTGTGGATGTTTGAAATAATCAATATAATTTTTTTTAAAAAAATTAAAATCATTTGATTTATAATTTTTGATATTAAAAATAATATATTAAAATTTTATCACAATTAAGATAAGATCAATTATCCGACCGTTTAATAAAATAGTTTTTTTTTTTTTTTCTATAGATATTTTTTACTCCTCCTCCTTCTGGTTCTTGCTACCGCCGACGGACTCTTTTGCCGTAGCACCCTATTTCGCAAAAGATCAAGGCTAAGGCGTTGGTGACCTAAAACGGTCAGATTTTTTTTTTAAAATTTTAAAATATATGAACGTTGTATGAGGAGGGACCACACAGCAGGGCAGAGTTTGATGAGAAAGCCGACAATGAGAACTCTGCCATTGGAGGGCGAAGCCGAGCCCGTGAAATGGGAGCGGCTGGTGACGTCGGATGAATGGGGCGATGGGGTGTAAAAGGGGGACGGATGCTTTGATTCGTTCTCTTTTTTTTTTATTTTTTTTCCTCTCTCTCTCTCTCTCTCTTTTTTCCTTCCAAGTTTTTTGTGCCGTGGGAGACGGGCACAGGCGGGGGAGACTCAGAGAGGAGAGCAACTGTGGCACGGATCCAAATTCGTATGGCTGTGGTTTTCTTACAAATAATTAATTACTAGAGGTTACAACATTAGTTGCACCACTTCTAGTGGTTTGACTAGGATGTTAAGCCATACAGTGGTTTTTTTTTTTTTTTTTTGGTAAGAAGAGGAGCAAACCTCAACATAGATGTAAAGTTGTTACAGATGATGACCTGCAGCATGGATACATACGCAAACTATCACAGCTACAGGTAACAGGAGAGATCACAAGTCCAACACCGTTATTGACAGGGTATTTCAAAATCCAAAGGGAGCAATAAAACGTTAGTACATTCAGAATATCCTCCTCTGTAGCCCATAGAGCCATTTTCCACACACGTTCCATGAGATTGTGCTAAGCCCATAACGTATAGGAAGATGTGAAATCCTTCAAAGCATTCACCAGTACATCCCCTAAGGCCATCCTCCATTCCACGGCACAGCAATTCAGCAACGATCGAAGAAGCAAACGTGAAACCATACCGTGGTTAGTTACCCAAAAAACCATACCGTGGCTATCTTGTTGACCTGGGAAAGGGACAGACAGCTGCAGACTTGGGCGGGCCCCACAGCCATTGGCATCAATGCTACTCCAGACACGCACCGACCCCGTGCCATGCAATGCGTGGATGCCGATTTTTTTTTGAAAAATATTTTATATATATTTAAAAATAATCAAAATAATAAAAAAATATATTTTTTTATATAATATAGATTATAAATTATTTTATTATTTTCTAAATTTAAGATTTCTTTTGTCATCTAGCTTCTTTTAAAATTTTTATTTTTTTTCTATATTAACATTTATTTTATTTTATTTTGCACCTCACAGAACTCACTCATTCTTCTTTAATTTTGCTATCATTATGGAGTTCAAGAGATTCCCAAAGATCGAAATCTCATCTAGATTGAGTGTGTCACTATCCACTCACACGTTCATAGTCTAATCTAAAAAATCTTGAAACAAATAACATCAAAACTTAAATATAAAAATCTAAGATAAACAACATTGAAGGGTCCAGAATCTTATTGGTTATTTAGAAATGGAATCCGGCTCAGCATAGGAAAGTAAATAACTGCACAGCCTAAAAATTTAAGCTTTTCCTCCTAAAAAAGAACACAAACAGAAGCATGAAAAGACTAAAAACTTTTTTCTTTCTTATACAAAAAAAAATAGCACAATCTCTGCTACAAATTTCAGACATAATTACTTCACAGTATCATCATCCAAGTTCAGAATAAAAAAAAATCACCACATAAATATAAAAAATCTTTAATAAAATATATTTTTTAATATACAAACTAATCTAACAAATATCGAACACATATAAGTAAAGAAAAGCAGAAAATAAGATAAGCAAGATGTCACCCAGATCACGGGAGAAAAAAATCAAGAAATCTAAATAAAAAATATTAATTAAAAACTCCAAATGGATTGTTACATATCAAAAAGAAAGAATAATAACAACGATCTTGACATCAAAAGAATGAAATTCCCTAGAAAAGAACAAAATTTGTGGATTGACCGAAAATTTCATTGGCGGATCAAGAAGGAAGGCAGCATCATACCTTCCGATTGAAATTTGTTGGGATATACCGGCTGACCTCTATATGTCGACTTATCTCGGAACGGTCCGATCGATGCCCGACTCTACCCACCGGACGGACTGACGACTCCGACAACGACTACCGACAATATCCGGCCAAAGTATGCTGGCCAAACAGATCAATACTGTTTCCAACCGGCCGAACGGCCGAACCCATATCACCGACTCACTGTCGGGGGTGGTAGCGACGTCCGACTTCCACAAGGCACCAGATCAGCCGACGGTATTTTTGAGTCATCACGCGACGTCCCGACAACCAAATACCGATATATAGTCGGCTAGCCCATCCAAACACCGTACAACCGCTATGGGCTGTTGTCCTGCCAAGGACATGCTGTACGACCGCCATGGGGCATTGTCCTACCAAGGACATGGGTCAATTCCAATGACTTGACAACCCACGATGATTTGATAGCCCCCGGTGATTTGACAACTCTCCAGTTGTCTACACCATTAATGGCGGGACCATACCGCATTCTACTATAAAATGGGGTAAGGCAACAGTTTTGGTAAGCTCTCTCTCTCTCACTGAGCCCCTGATTTTTTTCACTGTTGCCTAGTCTCCTCTCTGACTTAAGCATCGGAGGGTCCCTGCCGAAGATATCTCAGGTCAGTGAGGACTTTCCTTGCAGGTATGTATCCCGGGCGATCAGGCGATGACGGGATTGGCCGTAAGAGATTTGGCACGCCAGGTAGGGGTGCAGCGGCCGCGGCGGCGGTAAGACAGCGAGCTCCATAGAGCTTGAAAAATCTCTCGAGATGACAAAAATCAGAGCTCAGCGATCGAGAGCTACCAGATCGGTGAGGCACTCTTCCCATCGGGAAGAGGCCCCCTCCTTTACCCTCCATGATGGAACCCAGCTCTCCGCATCCGGTGGTGACCACGGAGGCACAACCGACGGTGCGCCCGATGCCGTCCAGAAGCAGCCGCTGACGCCCGCATCAACTTTCGTCTCCTCCTCAAGAGCAGCCGTCTCAGCACTCTCACCGAGAAGGGGGGAGGCGGCCATGGTGCGACACCCACCGATCTCGACATCCCTCTCCTTCCCAGCTGGAGCGAGCGAGGAAGGAGAAGCGGCCGCAGACACCGTCCGCCACACTCTCAAATTCATCGGGAGGTTTGACCCCTGGGGTTTCTCAACACCGACGGTTGGATGACTACGAACGTAAGTTCGAAGAAATCGACCGTCGGCTTGCCCAGCTCCAGGTAGATGGTCAGAAGTCTTCAAACGATGTCTACTTTCGGACCATCCAACCTCTCTCCTGATTTATCCTCGACGAACCGATCTTAGTCGGTTCAAGATGGTTCATGTGGAGCCTTACGACGACTCCACCGACCCAGTTGACCATCTGGAGAGCTACAAGGCTCTCATGACAATTCAAGGGGCAACCGATGTCCTCCTCTGCATCGGCTTCCCCGCCACACTGTGTAAAGCTGCCAGGGCCTGGTACTCCAGCCTCCGCTCAGGAGGTATCCACTCCTTCGGATAGCTCGAGCATTCTTTCATGGTCCATTTCAGCACCAATCGAAAACCATCACGAACCTCGGACATTTTTTTCTCCCTCAAGTAGGGAGAAAATAAGACACTCTGACACTTTGTGGCTCGATTCAACGTGGCCACACTTGAGGTTCGGGACCTCAACGAGGATATGGCTATCTCAGCCATGAAGAGAGGGCTAAGAGAGTCTCGATTCACATATTCTTTGGACAAGACCCTCTCCCGGACGTATGCCGAATTGCTGGAGCGCATGTACAAATATATGCGCATGGACGAAAGAGCTTCCGACCGGTGTCTGACTGAGAGCATGGACCAGAAGGAGAAGCGAAAGAAAAATCGAGCTCCTGCTGAACCCAGCAAGCCCCCGATCGATAAATGGGTCTCGCCTCGATGACGGAGCCCGAGATCGCCCCGACGGTAGAGTCCGAGACTGACGCATCGCAGGTATGACTCCTACACCCCTCTCTCTGCTCCTCGTGCGCAGATCCTGATGGAGATCGAAGGAGCAGAATATCTGCGACGGCCTCCATCTCTGAAGGCAAAGGGCTGCGACCTAAGAAAATACTGTCGATTCCATCGGGGCCACAGTCACAACACCGAGCAATGCATCCAACTCAAGGATGAAATAGAGGTCCTCATACGACGAGGGTATTTCAAAAAGTATCGAAGGGACCCGCCGACTCGACTCCTTCCCGATCGCGACCCCAACCGACTGAAGAGGCAGCGAATAATCAGCCTACTGTCGGAGTCATCACATGATCTCCAAACGACTGGACCGAGGGATGACTGCTGAAGGAGAGTCGACGAAGAGGCCACACAGGATGGTGTAATCATTTTTATAGATGAAGATGCTTGGAAAATCTAAACTCCCCATGATGACGCTATTGTTGTCTCGGCAACAATAGCGAATTATGATGTAAAAAGATTCTTGTTGATAATGGAAGCTCGACTAACATTTTATTTTACTCGACCTTCTCCCAAATGTGACTGTCGACCGACTGACTCAGGAGAGTCTATACGCCCCTAGTAGGTTTCGTCAGAGAGGCCGTCGCAGTGGAAGGAGAAATTGCTCTTCCCGTGACAGCTGGGGCCGAACCATGATAAAGCACCATCTACATGATCTTCACGGTCATCCGAGTACCTTCGGCCTACAACGCCATACTCGAAAGACTCGGACTAAACGCTCTCAGAGCGATAGTCTCGACATATCACTTACTGGTCCGATTTCCGACTAAAAATGGAGCTGGAGAAATGCACGGGGATCAACAGCTCGCTCGGCGATGCTTCCAAATCTTAACTCAAAATAATAAATCGAAGGATTCTCTGTCGGTCGACAAGTTGGACCAACGAAAGAGGAGGAATAGGGTGAATCGGCTGAACAGTTGATTTCCATCCCGATGGCAAAGAATCATGAACAGACGATCTGGGTCGGGTCGCAGTTGTCCGACCCGGACCGACAATGGCTGATAAAGCTATTGAAAGCCAACGCTGACATATTCGCTTGGTCGACAGTGGATATGTCCGACATCCCTTCGAAAATAATGACTCACCGACTCAATATCGCCCCTGACATGAGGTCGGTGAGACAGAAGAAACGGTCTTTCATCCCTGAAAGACAGAAGGCCGTCGATGAGGAAGTAGACAAACTACTTGAGGCAGACTTCATCAGAAAAATCACATATCCCGACTGGCTCGCCAATGTCGTCATGATGAAGAAAGCCAACGAAAAGTGGAGGATCTGTATCGACTATACTGATCTGAATCGAGCCTGCCCAAAGGACAGCTTCCCACTGTCAAAGATCGACCAACTAGTGGATGCGATGTCCGATAATCGACTGCTCAGCTTCATGGATGCCTTTGCCGGATATAACCAGATCTGGATGGCGTCCGAGGATGAAGAGCATACGGCCTTCGTGATCGCCAAGGACCTTTACTGTTACAGAGTGATGCCCTTTGGTCTGAAGAATGCCGGAGCCACCTACCAGTGCCTCGTCAATAAGGTCTTCAAAGCTCAAATCGGATGCAATATGGAGGTGTACGTGGACGACATGCTGGTGAAGAGCCACAAGCTTCAGATCATGTCCAAGATTTGAAAGAAACCTTTCGTACTCTTCGATGACATCGGATGAAGCTAAATCCGACCAAGTACACCTTCGGGGTGACTTTGGAGAAGTTCCTCAGATTCCTTATTTCTCAACACGAAATTGAGGCCAACCCTGAGAAGATAAAGGCAATTATCGACATGCAGCATCCGAACACCAAAAAAGAAGTACAGCAGCTCAATGGAAGGATCATCGCACTCAGTCGGCTCATTTCTCGATCGACTGAGAGATTCCTTTCGTTCTTCAAAATTCTGAGGCAGACAAAGGACTTCTCTTGGCCGAATGAGTGCCGGCAAGCCTTCAAAGATTTGAAAAAATATCTGACTTCTCCACCCCTGCTTGTAAAGCCAAAGATCGGAGAAATATTGTACCTTTACTTGGCTACCGCCCCAGAGGCGGTTAGTTCGGACTCGATCGGGAGAATGAGAGCCGAATTCACCGACCCATATATTATACCAGCAAAGACTCCACGAAGCCAAAACTCGATACTCAAGAGCGAGAAGATGATATTTGCCTTGGTCATATCCGCGCAATGACTCCGTCCGTATTTTCAAGCACACGCCATCGTGGTCCTCACCGACCAACCTCTGAGGGCGATCTTGCATCACCCCGACACATCAGGATGACTGACGAAATGGGCGGTGAAGCTGAGCGAGTTCGACATCCAGTACCGACTGTGACCTGCTTTGAAAGCCCAAATCCTGGCCGACTTCATTGCGGAATGCCCGATAACTGACCAAATGTCAGAAGACGGGAGCTCCAAAGAAGTTGCGACCTCTGAATATAACCTCGGGTCAACCTGGGTACTACACATAGACAGAGCTTCCAATGCTCAAGGGAGCGGGGTCGGATTCCTGCTTACCAACTCGAGGGAGTAGTTATCGAGTACGCCCTTCGATTCAACTTCAAAGCCTCTAATAATCAAGCCGAGTATGAAGTGCTTCTCGCTGGCTTGAGAGTGGTGAAGGAGCTCGGGATCGATAGCCTCAGAGTCTTCTCTGACTCCCAGCTGATTGTAGGGCAAGTCAGAGGCGAATTCGAAGCACGGGATCCGACCATGACGAAATATTTTCAGAAGGTGAGAGATCTCATGGGCACCTCAAGTATTTTGAGATCTCCCATATTTTCAGGACGAAAAATGTTCAGGTCGACGCACTCTCCAGGCTTGCGACATCCACCTACGACGCTTTGGGCTGGACACTCGTAGAGAGTCTCGAGCAATCGAGCATCGACAAAGTTGAGGAGGTGCTACAACTGACGACTGAGCCAAGCTGGATGGACCCGATCGTTCAGTATCTGACTGACGGAACCAGCCCCGAAGACCCCATGGAAGCCAAGCGACTCCGGTGGACGGCCTCCCAATATGTAATGATGGACGGGCGACTCTACAAAAGGTCATTCTCCCTTCTTTTGTTAAAGTGCCTAGGACCGACGGACGCGGACTACGCACTCAGAGAGGTGCATGAAGGGATCTGCAGAAGTCACCTGAGGGGCAAATTTTTGGCCTACAAAGTCCTACGGTAAGGTTACTACTGGCCCACCATGAAGAAAGATACGGTTGATTTGGTTCGAAGGTGTGAGCCATGTCAAAAGTACGCCAACATACAACATCGGCCCGCCAACCAGCTGACTTCCATTGTCGCCCCGTAGCCCTTCGCCCAATGGAGAATCGATGTACTCGGCCCTTTCCCTCCGACGTCTGGTCAAAGAAAGTTCATAGTCGTCGCAATCGACTACTTCACCAAGTGGATGGAGGTCGAACCCCTGGCGCAAATCATCGAACGTAAGATAGAAGACTTTATCTAGAAGTCCATCATCTTCAGATTCAGACTGCCACACACTATCATCACCGACAATGGGCGACAGTTCGACAACCAAAGCTTCAGAGAGTTCTGTGCAAGATTTCATATCACGCACAAGCTGACCTCGGTCGGGCATTCACAGTCCAACGGGGAAGTCGAAGTAACCAACCGAACCATTCTGCATGGATTGAAGACTCGACTGAACGAAGCCAGAGGCCTCTGGATTGAGAAATTGCACTCGGTCCTATGGCGTACCGAATGACACCCCGTGTCCCGATCGGAGAATTTTCTTTCAATTTGGCCTAAGGGACGGAGGCAATGATCCCGCTCGAGATCGGACTGCCATCAACTAGAGTTGAGCAATACTGTGAATCGGGCAACTTCGAGTGTCGGAGAGCTGACTTGGACCTCCTATCCGAGCTCCGACGTGGGGCTCAACTCCGCATGGCTTCCTACCGACAAAGAGTGGCCCGATACTACAATGCTAAAGTTAAGCCAAAGTTTTTCAGACCTGGAGACTTGGTTTTAAGAAAGATAGAAGTCTCGAAGCCTCTGGATCAAGGGAAACTATCTCCGAACTGGGAAGGACCCTACAAGATAGCGGATACCTGCAGGTCGGGCGCCTACCGACTTGAGACCCTAGAAGGGACGGCCATTCCCCGGACTTGAAATGCCGACAACCTAAAATTATACCATCAGTGAATTCTATATGCCCTTGTTCGGAATACAACTCAATTTCAAAATCCCAGAGTCAACAAAGTTCGTTTCTCCATCAAGGGTCGGCCCTCGCAGAAGTACGAGCCCCGATGCCCCGACTTGGGCCCAACATTTCATTGGAAACCTACGGTCCGATCGCCAATGACAACCGTTTTGTTTACACTAACAGAAGGCCAGTGCTGGCGATGAAACCTCTCTAAGTTGAAGTCGCGCTCCTTCCACAGTCGACTCTCGATCAACGCGGCTGGCTAATTTGCCGACTTAGCTTTGGCTAAGAAGGACAAAATGCCAAGATGACCGCGATCGCACTTGCGACATGCCGACTTGATCACGACCGATCGAAGGATATTCGGCTTACCACCGTTTATCATACATCACGACGTATACGCCCGATCAAGGGCCGGGCAACGGATATTCGACTTGTCATCGTTATCCTAATCGAATACGTCGGACACTACTCGACTATCAGATTCTACGGAATGATTGTGTCAACGAGCTACGTTCAGAGATTGGCCGACACCCAGCCCGACATGCACGCCCGACCAAGGTCCGGGCGACAGACGCTCGACCTACAGTCGGGACAGCTCTCGACCATCGGATCCTATGCTATCTGTATGACAGTCGGGGCACCGGCCTGTGATCGGGGCTTGCTCTGCCCTTAGCATGACGTGCACTACTGACTATTTTGATCAACTACGCTGGATCCTACCGAACATCCTAACGAGGTATGTCGGAGCTACGACCTATACACTCGGAAATGTCTTGGCGAGACATACATTTTGAACTGCATATAGAAAAAAATTCAAAAAGTCTTCGATTTTATTTAGTTGAAATTAGACTTACAAAATTAGACCGAAGCTCGATTACAAGTATCAAAGGTGAAACAAAAATAAAATAAAAATAATGGAGCAGACACTCCGACTACTCGTCGGAATCGACTTCCTACACCGAAAAAAGTTCAGGAGCGACCGATGTACCCACTCGGGTCAGAGTGGGATCGGAGGTTGGAGCCGCCTCACCTTCGATAACCCGTTCCACCAGCCCAGGGACGGCCTCCTCTGCAGCCGTCTGATCCTCCGATAGTGGGTCGGCCTCCTCCTCTGCGGCTTGGTCCTCCGACCTCGGAGGGATGATGCTGCAGGTTGAGTTCCGGGTGCAGCCTCTGAATTGCATCCTGGGCATCCTCGTACCCCACTCAGTAGGAGGCGAAGCCGCTCTCGAGAAGCTCCTCTCGGTACTCGTCCGATCCACGAAAGTCCTCCACCGCCCGGCTCAGCGCCTCTTTAGCCGACTCCGCCTCCGCTTTCGCTATGTCGACGTCGGCTTGGGCATAGGACAGGTTCTCCTCGACCTTAGCCAATTTTTTAGGCTGACCTGAAGTTGTTCGAGCTCGACCTCGAGCTCACTAATGCAACCGTCCCGCTCATGCCGTAGCCGATGAACGAAATGGGTCTTGCGCTTGACCTGCTCACGGGCCGACTGAAGTTCGACCTCCGAGGAAGCCAGACCCTCGGTGAGTCAAAAAATCTCCTCCTCGAGCCTGGCCTCGTGGTTGACCGACAACTTTAGCTGTTCCACCAGCATCGCCTTCTCAACTTCGACGGTTTCGGCCCTATCCTTCCAGGCCGTCCGGACGTCACCAAACCTCCGGTACCTGGCCTCCAACTCGGACATGTTATAGATCAGCTGCAAGTAGAAGGCTGATCGTCAGAAAAATAAAATGATGAAAATAATAATGAAGAGGAAAGAAAAAGGAAAACTCACCCCGATCATGGTTGGTAGAAGGAAGAGAGCATCTCGATCACCGACCGACTCTTCAAGAGCTCCCAATCCATCGGGAGAATGGTTGCCTAACACAACCTCCTGGCCAAATTGTGATTGGTCAGGGCCGACACTCCCTCGAAAACCCGAATGTCGGACGACGCAACGCGGTCTGCCGACCTTGTGTCATCCGTCAGTGCCATCGGAGCCTTCCCCCGATCAGTCACCCAGGCCCGAGATCGAAGAAGGATGGAAAGCTTGAACTCGACTGAGTTCCTCCCGAGAGCGCAACGGGAGCCGCCGCAGGTCGTTCGGGCTCACGTGCATCAACCCGAACCTCTTCCATAGGCAGGGCCATCGATACTCCTTCGGCTGCCCCCTCTGCCGCCCCTTCCTCAGACGGTGCCTCGGGTGGCACCGTCGGTGCCGATAAGACGATGACCAGTTCGAAGCCCGACTCTCATTCGGTGTCAGGCTGCGCAGCCACCATCGCAATGGCAGTCGGGGATGATGTCTGGGGCCTCTTGGGTGGCCGTAAAGGTCCGACCCCGGACGTCGGTCTCTTCCTCGCCGCGTGCTGCCGAATGTCGGCATCTATTAGTCTTACTCTCGACGGCATGCCTGCAATTTCAACGAAAAATTAGCACAAGTCCGAAGATGGATGAAAAAGTCAAAAGATGACCGACGGACCGAACTGTACCTAAGCGGAAAATCAAACTTAGGCCGGCATCATAGAGAGTTTGTTCAGTGATGAGCTCTCTCTACTTCGGCACTGACACATCCTTTAGTCGGTGAAAGTCCTCTCGATCTTCTGCCTCCACCCGACTATTTTCGTTCGGCTGAGTTCGAGGGTCGCCCCAGCGAAAAGAAAACCCCCAGGGTAGCGAAGAAGAAGCGAAGAAAAATTAGTTCTTCCACCCGTAGATCGACGATGGAAAACCAATAATGAATGAAAGGCCCTTCTGGGGATTGAAGAACCACCACCCTCGAGCCTTCGGGTGAGTCGGAGGACGAAGAACGCCCAGAAGAGAGAGATGCGGAGAAAGATCGCAAGAGCCGACACAACAAAGCGAAGCTGATTATTAACCGGACTGAGTTCGACGCCAGTTGCACTGAGCAAAGTCCGTAACAATCCAAGATATTTTCGGACGAACTCCAAAATCGGAAAGCGAAGATCTGCCCAAAGGTCCTCAACATAAAAGGCCACCTAGCCCGGAGGCGGGTTGTTAACCCGACCCTCAGCCCCAGGGTCGGGTTAAACATCAAGAAAATATATTTACAATACTTACAACAAAAAAATTGATAGAAAAAAAATATATTTGCCAAGCAAATAAAAAATAAAATCAACAAAATTATCTAAAAAATATCATCACCATCATCTTCCTTCTCATTATCAGTAGAGTTAGAAGATCCATCATCCAATGAGCTTGGAGTCGAGGTTTCACTAGTACTTTCTAATGTACCCAATCCCCATTCATACATTCATACAATCAAAATAACAAAAGATAAATAAGTAATCCATAATATAAGAGTACGAGCAATAAAAAAAGTTAAATACTATATAAAAATAATTATTTGAGGAAAAACTTCTAGCATGCATCCGATCTTCAACACAAATCAAAGCTTGAACCGTCTTTGATCTAAGTGAGTTTCTCCAAGGATTTATCATCCTTTTATCACTGCTAAAGGTTGCTTCTGATGCAACAGTAGAGATTAGGATAGTCAAAAGATCATGGGCCATTAATGCAAGCTTTGGATATCTTGATGAATTTTTATGCCAATAGTTTAAAATATCAATTTCACTATGTATATCAAATTTACTGCATTTTTCTAAATGCATATCTAATTAAGACTTTTTAGATTAAGGACTGGATAGTTGGTTCATAAATTGTTTGTAATCATTAAAGTCAACACCATCATCATGAATTTCAAGTGAAGAAACTTGAACCAATTAAAGATCTGATAGTAGATAAAATGGTGGGAGTATTTCTTCTATATATACTCATCAAACAATTCATAAAGGATTGCCACAATCTTTTTTATATACACTTTAGAACTCCCACCATAAAGCTTAGCGAAATAATAGCTTAAAAATATACCTTATATCAAGAATCCAATATTACCGTACAAGATAAAACCAAATTATATTTAGTCCAATACTTAACAGATTTTTGAAGTATATCATCAATCATGGTAGACATGAAATTTGTATGGATCTCTTTTTGCTTCCAATAAATGAGTATGCATCTTCTACACCCTTTTAAAGTCCAAATTAGATGTTAGATGTTTAGTACTAGAAAATATGCATGTTACTTCATAAAACACTTTTAAAAATCTATGTAGTATGCTTAGTTTTTTTCCATTCCTCTTCAAAAAGTGCAAACTTAAAATTTTTATCTCTGTGTACCCAATGTTGTAATATATTCTTGAAATAAAGTGCATGATCAAGCATCAAATATATAAAATTCCTTCTCACACAGATATCACAATGCAATTTCTTCTTTGTATTCAATTGAAAGCTCTTAGTAGCAATTTTATGAAACTTCTTTTTTAAAGAAAATAATTTTTTAATGTACTTGATTCCATTGTGAATTTTAGCAGTCATATCTTTAATAATGTTTAAACCATACTACATAATAGGATTCAAAATATGGCTACAATAGTGAATTTAGAAAAAACTTACTATTATATAATAAAGATTTTTTTTTATAAGAAATCAATATTTAAGAAAGTTAGCCATAGATTCATTGTAAGATGCATTGTCCAATGTGATATTAAAAATTTTATTGTCTGTTTTCCATTAAGCCAAGCACAATGCTACCTTATCTGCTATAGATAATCCATCAAAAGGAGAAGTTAAGGCCCTAAAATAGATAATTTTCTTATGCAATTTGCAATCACTATCAACCTAATGAATGATGATACAAATATATTTATCAATTGTGTGCCTAAATTTTTAATTATTAGAAGTCAAACAAATTCTACCGGCTTCAGGGATAAGTTCTCTTTCTTTCACATAATAGGAGAACAAATCTCTTCTTACAGTATAGCTACATATATTCTTAAACTCCGAACAGTTCACAGACATAAAGTACCCAAAAGTAAGCTCCTCTACAATGGTAAAAGGATGTTTTCTAGCTACCAAGAAAGTGATAAATGATTTATGAGACTATTTTTTTTTTCTGGTACAAGATTTATGAGACTCTTTGCAATCAAATTTATGAACTTTTACCAATATGCTTCCATCAGCAAAAGTATAAGCTTTAGGCATACGTTACCTAATACCTTCATTTCTCTTTTCAGAACATCTTTTTATGCAATGCAATAAATGAGAGGTTCTTTTGTTAGAACTACCTACAGATAACTTCTTATAATACTTGCATTTGGCCTTCATTATTTTCTGTAATCCTCTCCATATCATCCCATATTTTAGAATTTAACTTCCGACACTTAGAACTATTCATACACATTATATCCATCTTGTACATCCATACTAATTGATGCACTAGCACTAGCCACTGATGTTTGAAGTTCTATATTGCACTAGCCATTGATGATTGAAGTTCTATGTTGGACGATATTTAAAAAAAATCAATAAGAAATATAATAAAGTGGAAGAAGAAACACCTCCTAGAATTTTTTAAAAATAGTTAGTTAACTTAAGTTTCTAATGATTTTATATTATATTCAGATCAGTATCACCCATCATCATTGTATGCTAACAAGGGTTAAAAAGTAAGACAAGAGTAAAAATGAGAGTTAGAAGATGCATTATCTGTTCTAATAAGGATCATTGAAATCATTGAATCCCAAGTCTTTTCATAGTCTCAAAAGATTTTATAATACTTGAAGTGAGCCACATAATTTGGCAAGCAAACCTCCAGCACGGTCCAAAAAAAAATTTAAATTTTTGTGAAAAATAAATAACTTTTAATATGTCACATATAAATCAAATTACCACTAGAACATTCAAAGTGATGGTTCAATAAAATAATTTGATATCCAAAATCTCAAAATCAAAGTCCCTCAAAGTAATGTTAATTAGTATATGATATTCCAAGTAGATTCTCAAGAAAAAAAGTTTCAGACTCATCCATCAGCTATTTATCTAATTAATTGCCAGATGATTCTCAAGAGAAATCTTAATGTTTTGGGATCAACGTAACTAATCATGCTTATCTGTTGAAATTGACATCACTGGATAAGAGAAGGTGGGGGAGGTGAGGGCATGCCGGGGCCCGAGAGGTAGAGAGAAAGTGGGAAAAAGAGAAGGCGGTCGGGAGGTGTGGAGGCATGAGGGGGAGGCACAATAGTAGAGGGAAAAAATCCTAGCCCTAGCCTGATCAGGAAGAGCCAAGCAAGATGAGGAAGATGGAATGATTAAGAGGGAGATGGGGATGTTGGGGAAAGAGGGGAGCATGACAAGCATGGCAATGGAATGGAGGAGAAGACCTAGTCATTTCGCAATGAAATCAGGGATGGAAGCAGAGAGGCGGTGCTCGGGCAAGAGGCGGTAGTCAGGGGAGATGATGATGGCATGGAGCTCGACAGCTAGCCAAATGTAACAGTTGGACCAGGTATAGGAGCCGGCCTCCACAAAGCAGTAGAAAAGGAAAAGTAATTGGAGCCGTTGGTGGGGTTGGTGGGGAGGTGGTGGCGGGATTTGTAGAGGTGGAGGTGGAGGTCATAGCCTCATGGGCAGTATCTAATTGGATAGGGTATCCTTTCAATCTTCCACTTAATAGTGCCAACGTCACAGATGGAGATGGGGTGGTTGGAGTTGGGGAATCAGGGATTAGGGTTGGAAGAGTTGGAAAGAAGAGGAATAGAAATCAGTCAATCGAGTTATGGACATTACCATCTTATGGCACTACAAGAAATATCATTTTTTATGATGAATTTATTTATAACAAAAATATATTTCATCACAAATAATGATATTTATGATGAAAATCAAAATTTATCACTAATACTTATTTATTTATGATGAAACTAATTTTTCATCACAAATATCTTTATATTTATGATGAAAATAAAATTTTATCATAAATATAAATTATTTACGATAAAATTAATCATCATAAATAATAAAATATTTATTTTAATTTTAAATTTTCTAATATTAATGATGAAACTAGTTTCATCATAAATAATGAAAGTATTTACAATGAAAATTAAATTTTTATTGTAAATACATGTTATTTATGATAAAAATTTTTCATCACTAATATTTAAAAAAAATAAAAAAATTTAATAATTTAATAATTAAAGATTATTTATGATGAAAATATTACATAGTAAATAATAGCATATTATCGATGAAAACTAAATTTTCATCACAAATTAATATTATTTACAATAAAAATTTTTCATCGCTAATATGTGAAAAAAATAAAAAATTATAAAAATTCAAAAATTATAAATTATTTGCGACAAACATATTACATCACAAATACAGGCATATTCCTAATGAAAACTTATTTTCTATCATAAATACTTAAGTATTTATGATAAAAAAATTTTATCACTAATATTTGATAAAAAATAAAAAAATTTAAAAATTTAAAAATTATAGATTATTTATGACAAAAATAATACATCATAAATAATTATTATTGATGATAAAAATAAAATTTTTAATGTAAATATATTTTATTTATGATGAAATTTTTTATCGCTAATATGTGTAAAAAAATAAAAAAAATTAAAAATTATAGATTATTTACGACGATAATATTACATCACAAATACTTATATATTTATGATGAAAATTAATTTTCTATCATAAATACTTCAGTATTTACGACGTAATATTTGCGATAAAGAGAGAGAACGTTGTCGCCTTACAAGCCACAATGTTCTCTCTCTCTCACTCGCTCATCTCATAGGCATTGTTAAAGTGTGGGTGCGATATGAGAGAACATCTATAAAATGACAGATAAAGAGCAAAGATTACTTGGAAGGCCATACAAAAATCATCACATAACTATTAAAATATAATATTTATTTTTTTTAATTTCTAAATTATGTAAGTTTTTAGTTTAGTTATATGTTGGGTTCATGTATGAAATCATATATGGTTAGGCTTATGTTGTCATAGTGGTTTATGTATTGATGTATGAACTTTTGTAGGATGTGGTAGCCTCACACATAAGAGGCCTTATGTACTAAGAAAAAAGGAAGAAAGAACCCTAGATCTATATTCTCTCCTAATTTTTCATCTCATTCTCCACTTCAATCTCCTTCCAAATCTAATCAAGTTGGTAAACAAAGCCAACAAAAGTGGTATCAGAGCAAGAAAGATCAACGAAATTTGAATTTGAAGACAACAAATAGGAAAAAGAACACCATTCAAGAAGATCTCCATGACAAGTTCAAGCAATATGGGTATGAGCATCAATCAACCTTCTATTCCTATTTTTGATGGAGAAAATTATGATTATTAGAGCATCAAGATGATGACCCTTTTCATTTCACAAGAGATTTGAGATTTGGTGGAGAGTGGATATGAAGAGCTATCCACACTCCAACTAACCAACAAAGAGAGCAAATGAAGAACTACAAAAAGAAGGATGCCAAAGCCCTCTTCTTCATCCAACAAGCGGTGTCCGATAAGATTTTTTCAAAAATCATTAGAGCCACCAAATCAAAGAAGGCATGGGACATCTTACAAGAAGAATTTCAAGAAAATATCAAGGTGAGAACTATCAAACTTCAAACTCTAAGAAGAGAGTTAGATAATTTGAGAATGCAAAAAAATGAGAAGTTGAAGGATTACTTCTCCAAAATCATGGAGATTGTTAATCAAATGAAGAGCATGATGAAACCATCACTGAGCAAAAATATGTGAGGAAATTTTGGCTAGTTTATCTTCAAAGTTTGATACCATAGTTACTATTGTTGAAGAATCTAAAGATCTTTCTACTTTAAGTGTTCATGAGTTGATGGGATCTCTTGAAGCTCATGAGCAAAGATTGTTTAGGCACAAAAAATCATCATTAGAAAGTGCCTTTCACTCTAAGCTCAAGGTGTTTGATAAAAGTCCTCAAAGAGAACTGTCTAGTCATGTACAAGTTAAAGGGGAGTCATCTAAAGGTGAAAATCAAAATAGAGGAAGAAGAAGAAATATGAGAGGAAAAGGAAGGGGAAGAAGTAACTTTTCAAAAAATCAAAATGATAAGAGCACTCAACCTAAATGCAATATATGTAAAAGATCTTCTCATGTTGAAAAAGATTATTGATTTAGGGAGAAACCCTAATGTTATAATTGCAAAAAGTTTGGCCATATTCAAAAAGATTGTAGGTACCAAATAAGTGAGCAAGCACACTTCTCCAAAGAAAATGAAGATGGTCAAAGCACGTTCTATGCATGTCAAACCGCGGAAGAGCAAAGAAATGATGTATGGTACCTTGATAGTAGATGTAGCAACCACATGACCGGTGACAAGTCTATCTTTGTTAACATTGATAGTTCTTCAATCTCACAAGTCAAGATGGAAAATGGTGCACTAGTCCAAGCAAGAGATAAAGGGACAATTGCAATTGATATAAAATCCATGATGTTCTACTTGTTCCGGACTTAACACAAAATCTTCTAAGTGTTAGATAATTGATTGAGCATGAGCATATGATGCACTTTGAAAATAATGGATGCAAGATATATGACAAAATGGAGAAAAAGCAACTTATGGCAAATATCAACATGGAGAAAAAAAGAAGCTTTCCTCTCATTTTATACTATGCAAAGAATGTTGCATGGAAGATGGAAGTGAATGATGAGTCATGGCTATGGCATAAAAGGTATGGACACTTGAACTTTTAAAGCTTGAAAAATCTACATCAAAAGAATATGGTGTATGGTCTACCGACAATACAAGATAAGAAAGAAACTTGTAAAGGATGTGCACTTGGAAAACAACACCGAGAAGTATTTTCAAAAGAGCATGCATGGAGAGCCAAAGCACCATTGGAGCTTGTTCATACCGACATATGTGTACCTATGAAAACTCTTTTCCATACCGGTAACATCTATTTCATTACTTTTATTGATGACTACTCAAGAATAACATAGGTGTACTTTATGAGGCATAAGTCTGAGGCATTCACCATCTTTAAGAAATTCAAAAATCTTATGAAAAAATAAAGTGAGCACTATATCAAGGTGTTAAGAAATGATAGAGGTGGTGAATACAACTCAAATAAATTTAAAAAATTTTATGAAGATATTGGTTTGCAAAGACAATTGACCGTTGGCTACACATTGGAACAAAATGGAGTTGCCGAAAGAAAGAACCGTACTATTTTTGAGATGGCTAGATTTGTGCTCAAAGACAAAGGCCTTCCAAATTTTTTTTGGATGGAAGCGGTGTACACGGCGGTGTACTTGATGAATAGATGTCCAACAAAAGCTCTCCAAAATAAGACACCATTTGAAGCTTGGTCCGGTAGAAAGCCTTCGGTGAAGTATTTCAAAGTCTTTGGATGTGTATGCTATGCACATGTTCCAAAGGAGAGGAGGCACAAACTTGATGAAGTGAAAAGTGCATTTTTGTTGGCTATAGTTCTAAATCAAAAGGCTATGGACTTTTTAGCTTGAAACACAATAAGGTGATTATAAAAAGAGATATTCTTCTTAATAAGGAGGCTACTTGGGATTGGAAGGATAAGAAAGTTAAAGAAAATATTATTATTCTTGATGAAGAAATTCATGATGCCCAAAATGAAAAAAATGAGGATGAAGATTCACCACAAACTTCTCCAAGTGTAAGTCCATCACCAACTTCAAACTCAAGCTCATCTCTAAATTCTACTCTCACAAAAATGAGAAGCCTAAGTAACATTTATGTCACTTGTAACTTTTGCATGATTGAGCTTAAAATTTATGAAGAAGCTATACATGAAGAAGTGAGGAATAAGGCAATGCAAGAAGAAATTGATGTGATTGAGAAGAACCAAACTTGGGAGCCAGTGGAGAAACCAAATGATAAAGAAGTCATTGGCTTGAAGTGGATCTACAAGACAAAACATAATCCAAATGGATCCATTCAAAGATACAAAGCAAGATTGGTAGCAAAAGGGTACTCTCAACTACCTGAGATTGATTATCAAGAAATTTTTGTACCGATTACTCGACGTGACACAATTAGAACTCTCATTTCTATAGCGGCACACAAAGATTGAAAACTATATCAACTTGATGTAAAGTCGGTATTCTTGAATGGGATATTGGAGGAAAAAATTTATGTAGAATAACCTCAAGGTTTCATCATCAAAGATCACGAAAGCAAAATGTACAAGTTGAAGAAAGCATTGTATGGGTTGAAGCAAGCACCTCGAGCATGGTATTCTCAAATTGATACCTACTTCAATGAAAAAGATTTTCAAAGAAGTCCAAGTGAACCAACACTTTATATGAAAAAGCAAGGTAATGATATTCTCATTGTCTCTCTTTATGTTGATGATTTGATCATTACCGGTAACAATGAAAATATGATTTTAGCTTTTAAAAGTGATATGATAAGAATATATAAAATGAATGATATGGGTTTGCTCAATTACTCTTTGAGAATTGAAATCAAGCCAAGAGAAGATGGCATTTTTATTTGTCAAAAGAAGTATATAGAAAATATTCTCAAGAAGTTCAAAATGAAAAATTACAATGATATGGCAACACCTTTGATGGTAAATGAGAAGTTCATAAAAGAAGATGAAAGTGATGAAGCCAATGCACCATTATATAGAAGTATTGTTGGAAGCTTATTGTATCTCACAACTACAAGATCGGATATAATGTTTGCATCAAGTTTACTTTCTAGATTCATGCAAAAGTCAAGTAAGGTCCACTTTGAGGTGATAAAAAGAGTCTTGAGATACATCAAAAGTACCAAAGATTATGGCATCATGTATGAAAGGAGCATAAATGATCATGTGAAGTTATTTGGATTTTATGATAGTGATTGGGCCAGAAGCATTGATGATATGAAGAGCACATCGGGCTATGCATTTTCTTTTAGATCTAGTGTCATATCTTGGGCATCAAAGAAGCAAGACATTGTAGCATTGTCATCTGCGGAAGTCGAATATATCTCAACTACCTTGACGGTACAATAAATAATTTGGTTGAGAAAAATACTAGAAGATGTGGGTGAGAAGCAAGAAGAAGCCACTACACTACTTTGTGACAACAAATTTATCATCTCTATGACAAATAATCCTATCTATCGTAGCCGCACCAAGCACATCAAAATTAAGTACCATTTTATAAGAGATGCGGTACAAAAAAAAGAAGTTGAAGTGAAGTATGTGAGGACTCAAAATAAAGTTGCGAACATTTTCACCAAGACATTACCTAAAAGAAATTCATCTACTTTAGAGACCTCATGGGCATTCAAGAACAACCATTAAAGGGGAGTGTTAAAATATAATGTTTGTTCTTTTTAATTTCTAAATTATGTAAATTTTTGGTTTAGTTATATGTTGGGTTCATGTATGAGCTCATATAGAGTTGGGCTTATGTTGTCATAGTAATTTATGTATTGATGTATGAATTTTTGTAGGATGTGGTAGTCTCACATATTAGAGGCCTTACGTATTAAGAAAAAAGAAAAAAAGAATCTTAGATCTATATTTTTTCCTAATTTTTCATCTCATTCTCCATTTCAATTTCCTTCCAAATTTAATCAAGTCGGCAAATAAAGCCAACACAACTATATAAAAGTTTTATTGTTTGTCACTTTGTTTGCGACCAAGAAACAGTTGTTGTATCACGCGCCAAACAGCCCACCGGAATCCCTGTTGGTTAATAAAATTATAGATGTGTCTCTCCAATTTACTTTTCCTAGCTACTATTTTAATTGGTAGTAATACGATAGTTTTACCTTTGAGTATACAACCAGATGACCTAAATTTTTATGCTTAAAAATGGAGAAAGCTGTCATTTATACGTAAGGCCTCCGGGAGGTTGTGATCTCATAACTTGAACGTTGTTCTAGCTATCATTGGACATTGCAAATGGTTTTGCTTTTCAGAAGAAAAATCCTACGTCTACCCATTTATGGGACCAGATGAGGGGACAACTTATGTGGCCACATCAGCTATGCATGTATATAATATCTATCAAACTATGGTGATAAGTCAAAAGGGTATTATCTAAATTTCGTTTTCTTGTGGAGTATTAGAAAGAAAAAATTTGATTCTTCAATTAGACAAGCAGAGCGGATGAGCTGATGACAGCAATTTATTAGAAAATCTGACGTGAGCGTACTTCGAAAATTTTTTTGAAGAAAAATAGCTTCATCTACTTCGCGGTTTAGAGAACCTTACAATCCTTAATTTCAGAATTGGAATCATCTCCATTCTTCCGAGCTTCGTTTGTGCCGTGAATCCTTGGCTCATCCATCTTAAGCTGGTGCCGCATTTTGGGCAGATGTTGCTGTTATCGAGGGGCACTTTGTTTATCACTCGCGGCGATTGCTGACCGCCTCGCTGCCTTGCTTTTCTCTGTATTACAAATTGCTGGTGACGTTTGCGGACCCCACTCCTCCTTTACATCTTCCCTTGGATTTAGGGGTGGTTGACCTGTTGCGGATGATAATTAATCTTCTCGTCTTGATGTTTTTCTTTTTCTGCCTTCAGTTGTCGTTGTCTGATCTCTCTGTAACCTGTTGCTTCCTTAATAAGATTCAGGTGGCTAGCTCTTCTAGCCTCCTTTTCCATCAGGAAAGAAATTTTGTTTCTTGTGAAGGCAAGAGTAATTTTTGTTTGGCAAAAAATTCCTGGTGATGGGTAGAATTCCTATGCTTGTTTTATTCCCAAGTGGCACATTACTTGAGTGGACATATGCAACGTTGTGTTCTATGGTTTTCTCTAAATAAAAATCTTGATTATTATATTTTTTTTTGGTAAAGTGGTGTTAATATTTTAACCCAATCATCAAATGTATTACGTTTACCCAAAAAAAATCATCAAATGTATTGTGCTGCCATAACACCATTATAATAATTTATTATATATATTTATAACTCATTAGTTATGTATTTGATTCATGGTCTAAATAACAGCCTTTCTGATGTTATAATGACCATTATATATAGCTTCCATTCAAAAAAATATAATGACTATGGAAGCAAGTTTGAAGGATATGTTACTATGTACGCATATGTACATTAAGAATATTTGAATAGCAACTATTATTTTAATTCTATTCTATCTCATTATAATGGTTGTTATATACTGGATGTTTTTTGCCATTTATATTAATTCATTAATAAAACAATACTTATTCCAGAACTCTTCCTATTCTATTCCATATTGCTTTGGATTAGCATGCTTCTATGGCATCCCATTGGAAAGCCATTAATAATGATTACCCTTCGTAAAGCTATCTTTGATTATAGTCTGATAGAAATCTTAAATCTCGTTATATATACTTTAAAGGACAAGGATGCAGTTTCATGGAGATGGACCTCAAATCATATCTTTATTGTAAGTTCATTTTACAAATTCTTTAATTTTGGTGGCAAAACTTATAAGAGTCTAAATCCCATTTGGAAGGTTTGCATCTCTGAAAAGTGAGAACTTTCCTACATATCATTAATTAGCTGCTAATAATTAAAGGGAGGATTCTTATTGCTGACCATTTGGGAAAAAGAAAAAGAAAAATCTTGATGGGCCCTTCTTTTTTTGACAAAGTGGGAGGTTATACCACCCTTATTTTATTGGTGGCCTATGCGGTAGGATATTTACAGCTGAAGGAATGAATAAAGCCGAGAAAGCTTGAATCCAGGCTTGATCAAAACAAAGAGAAAGCAGTTACAAGTTTTCAGATTTTCAGGTTATGGTTAACAGGTTTTCAAGTGGTCAGATTTTCAAATACAGTTTTCAGATTTTCATATTTCAATTTTCAGATTTTGAGATCCCTGTTAGCATTTGCAGGAGGTTCAACTGCATTCTTCACGGTATGTGCTCACTCATGGGGTGCAAACTGGTTTGTTGCTGTTAAGTACTTAATTATTTGTTTAACCAGACCGAGCAACCAAAGCCAGGGATGCTTTCAGAGTAAAACATCTCTTCGGAAACTTGGTTAACGCAGATGCTTCAATGAGAGTGAGTTATCTTCTCCAGCAAGATCTGATTCCGTGTTTCAACAGCCCTAAGCCAGTCTCTGAATAAAGTCGTTCCCATTTCCATGGTTTTTCTATAGGAGTTAGCTTCGAAATAGAATATCCTTCCATTCCATTCTTTCTACAAGCATCTTGGGGGGCCCTTCTTCATGTGTATTATGTCATGCCTGCGAGGGAATTGCTCATCATTTATCTTGTCATTTCTTTATTCATTGTTTTTTAGAGGGAAAAAAGAAATCAAATGGAGGGGCACGGAACCCTCTTTAAGTTCATTTTGGGGTGCTTGTAGAAGGAAGCAAATTTCCAAAAAAAAAAAAAAAGAAGAGATTAGCACGGGATATTTTCACAACATCTATGTTGTGTAGAATATGGAAGAAAGACGCTAAAATTTTCAACCAAGACTAGTTCATAGTTGGAAGGACTCTTTAGCCTTTTTTTGGGGGGGTATTTGAAACACTTGTTCCTGTTTGAAACTTTGTTTTTATCTCAATTTCTTGAACTTACCGAAATCCAAGGGGCCCATCATTATGGGTCCCTACCCTTATTTAAAAAATATATTTCTTTCCAAATTCAGTTTTTCCAAAAGTTTTCTAAAAGATACTGATAGAGGTTGCTTCCTTCTTCTTCTTCTTCTTCTTCTTCTTCTTCTTCTTCTTTGTTTTTTTTGGCCATCGCAAACACGGCGGGAGGTAAGTGGTTTATTAGAGACGGAGACAGATGGCCCTTAGAAAGAGGCGACAATGTTGTAGCCCCGTAGTTTTAAAAGTTTTCTGAAAGAAACAATCCCTCCGGACAAGTTGGGCCAAAATCTCCTGCGCCTCCATTCACTGCCCTCCCTGTGTTGCACCTCATTTTCAAGATCGTATTATGGTTTTTGATGTTCTGGACTACACCCATATAGAATGGCATATTGTTCAAGAATCTGATTGTGTTGAGAAAATATTTCGAGATTCGATCCACAATAAATTCATAACAAGGTCCAGCACAATGAACGGAGTCCAATGATGCTAAGATCAATCCAAACGGACTCCAGAATAAGAGATACACGCGAACGAAAGCCAGCAGCAGGTTGGTACGGCCCATGAGCTACCGAAGGGGCCACGGGCCAGCATAGGTTGCTAGAGAGTGGGCCAGGCCCAGCCAGGCATGTAGCACCCATAGGCTGCAGCACTGGGCTGGCCCAGACGCACGGGCACAGCCCGTGCGGGCGCCCAGGCCTGCCTGGGATTGCGGTCCATCGTGGACGGTGAGGTTTGGAGCGGTCTACCAGCCACATATGGATCGAATGGCGGAGATGCATCCCAGCGTGCGATTTGATGGCCTAGTGGAGTGCACGATCCGATGGCTCTAGAGCGAGCCACGCACAATCCACAGCACATGATCACGTATTGTGCATGATTAGATGACCAAAATCACTTGCAGGAAAGATCCAATGGTGGCTGGTGTTTTGGACTCCTATCATGACTGTGCTTTGGATTTTTTAGAGATTTTTTTAAAGACCCTATAGCCTGTCGCAGCAAGGAGAACATCCTAAAAATAGTCGAGAGATTTGAGGAGTGTAGGAGCAGCTGTGAGTGCCTAGTAAAGACTGTGAGTGAGTTCCTTGGATGTTTTTTAGAGCATTTAAGGGGTTTTCTTTTATGCTTCTTATTGAGAGAGAGAAATTGATGTATAAGAGTGGAGAGGGTGTGATCTTTTGTATTTATTTTTTATTTCATAGTAAAGCTTGCATGTCCCATGGAGATAAGTCTTGGACTGATCTACGTATTTGATTGTGTCATTTTTATATCTATTCTTTCTTCCTATCGCAGTATCAACATCATCATCAATGTTAGTGATCTTGGGCAGGAGAATCATATTCCACACTCATGAAAGATCCTTTTCAACATTGTAGAGGTAGAGGTGGAGGTTCTGGCCTCATGGACAGTGCTAACTGGATAGAAAATCCTTATAGTCTTTCACTCAATGGTGCCAGCATCGTGGACAAAGATGGGATGGTTGGAGTTGGAGAATCAGGATTAGTGTTGGAAGAGTTGAGAAGAAGAGGAATAAGGATCGGTAGATCGCATTACGGTCCTTACGTCTTACGGGTGGACTATAGGTATTTGAAATTGAAATTTGAATTGAATACAGATTCGGGCCGGATTAATATAAATCCAAGCCCAGCCTTTTTGAAAATTGGGCTCAATTTTTAAGCCTGGTCTGACCCATCGGGCTAAAAATCATAGCCCAAGCCCATTTTAAGGGGGCGGGCTCGGGCAGCTAGGCGAGCACCCCAGATTTTGAGCAGGTCTAGCCATGACAGATTACAACAATTTTAGGATGGTAGATAATCTATCTATTAATCACTAAATCCACTTATTTCAAAAGTACATCCATGAAATCCATGGGGACGATACCGCAATAAATAAAAATTATCAAACCACTTTTCTGATAGATATATTACTATCTTCTTGATCAAAGTTTACCCAAGAACTTATGAGAATTCAAGATGCAGTTAGTCTTAGTTTGGTTATCTAATCTATTAGATTAACATCAACTTAGAGAGGTCAAATTAGAGAATCAAATGAAAATCAAAATGAACTTAACTGAGGTTGATTTTCAAAGTTAAAAATATAACTTTAAAAGCCATCAACCTACGCAATATCAAAACTTTTTTAGTTCTTGCTCTCTTCCTCCTAAGTTTTAATGGAGAACTAGGCTCTATAAGATTAGGATTAAGTCGAGAAATGGATAGTTTGATGAATCAGAAAGAGGATGAATAATCAGATGTTTGACTATAAATTTGAGTTTTGAATAAAAAAATATTTTTAAAGAAAGATACATCTCAGGATTCAATGATAGATAAGACAACTATTAGCGTGCCAAAGATTGGAATTGTCAAAATAATGCTAACTTAAAAAATCAATTGTGGGACCCGAAAGTAATCCATTTCTCACGCTCTTAATTGGTTGCTGTCTCCCGTCTATGTGTAGTTTAATGCGTGGCTTCTTTGGTGGAGGCATATCATTATCGGGTGCTGGTGGAAATTAATGAAGCAATGCTTTGGATGTCAAGGGGCAAGTTTCGTACAAACGTGACACGTGCAGTCCAGACCGGCGTGCCAGATGGGAGTGGTTGCCGACTTGCGATTGGGTCAATGTCCATCGTTGGATAGTGCAATGGCATCATCAAGAGCTGTGCAGATGGATAGAAAAAAGATGGAAGTGCTTTCAGAGCTGCGCAATGCGCGATGCAACGGTTGATGTTGCACAAAAAAGATCATTTTTTTTTTTTTGCCACGCAAAAAGATACAATCGGATACTTAAAAGATGCAGGCAGACTCGCTTGTCTTAGGCGGCGCAGTATTGCCGGCCCCACTTAGACGAAGACAAACTCCCCCTCCTCCATCTCCACTTACTGGGTCAATGTCAATCGTTGGATAGTGCAATGGCATCTTTAAGAGCCGTGCAGATGGATAGAAAAAAGATTGAAGTGCTTTCAGAGCTGTGCAATGAGCGATCCGACGGTTGATGTTGCGCAAAAAAGATCATTTTTTTTTTTTCCGCAAGAAAAGATACAATCGGATACTTAAAAGATGCAGGCAGATTCGCTTGTCTTAGGAGGCGCAACATCACCGGCCCTCTTATTATCTTTGACGAAGACAAATTCCTCCTCCTCCCGCCCCGTCCCTTTCCCCTCATCCTCCATCCTCCACCCTTTTCTCCTCCATCCCATCTTCTTCTCCTCATCCTCATCCTGAGTAGTCCAAACCATGGGCGACTTAGACCACTACGATCTGGACGGTGATATAGATCGCTACCTTCACTCCTTTGAGCCTCCTCTTGATCCACTATCCTATCCGCCGCCACTCCCATCGCAAGTTGAATCATTTCCACCATCGCCGCCACCACCGCGCAACTACAATATTGAACTTACTTCCAATCAAGTATCAGCTCCAGTGCTGGACAACGTGCCGTCCAGGGAAGTCGACATTGTGGAGTCGCTGATCCGGGATTTGGGTGTTCTCGCCAGCGATGGACGTGAATGGTGCATGAACCTGCTAGGAGAAATGGTCTGCTGTGTACCTGGTTTGTTAGAGGATAATTGCTGTTATTGTTGCTGTTGTTCTTGCTACCGTTATGGGGTTGCCATTATTGCCCTCGTTGTGTCTGCTGTGTCCGTTCATGTATTATGCTGTTCTGATACCACTTCTTCTCTCCGATTCTGTATAAATAGCCTCTGTAAATATGCACTTGTCAATGAAAATTGGGGGGCATTCGCCTCCCTTTTCATCAAAAAAATTATTGCCCTCGTTGTTGCAGGTCTAGGAGAGGTGCACTTTGAAGTATACGGATGCCACGGTATCTTCCAGCATGGTTTCACATACCTACAAAATCATCACGAAGGCAGTCAACCACCAAGGAAATATACCGAGTAAGTTTTTTTTTTTTTTTTTTTTTCGTTTTTTTTTTTTGGTAGAAATATGTTAATATTGCAAGTTAACGAGTATAGATGCGTTTCGTTTTGCGGCCTAAGGTAGGAGCCAACATTCTCATGCAGCCAAATCCCTTGTCCTCGTGTGTAGCTCATGGTAAGCGCCAGCCATCTTTTGTCCAAGCCAAAAACTTAGCCCTCCAGGCAGCCATGCATAGACTTGCATCGGCCATGGATGTCAGGTCGCTCGAGGATCAGAGGGCAGGAGTTGCATGGTCTGATTACTCTTGCAGTCCCTTTTTCTTTTTTCTTTTGGTAAAAACTCTTGCAGTCCCTTGGTGTCCTCAAGGAGCTCCAGGAAGAGAAATTATACCCTACACATCTGCACCCCCACTTCGCCACCTCACCCGCCGCCGCCACCCCCCTTCCCCCGGGCGACCGCTAGCCCTCCTCACCCAGACTTCTTCCGACTACCCCTCTCCCCCCGCCTCCCCTGCGGCTTCTCCGCTCCCGCCTCCTCCAACGGCCTCCTCTGCTTCCTCTTTGACGATCCCACCGCCAAGTCCCTCCTCCTCCTCAACCCCCTCTCCAAGCTCTCCTCCCCACTCTGCCCAGCATCGAGAGGAAACGGACTCCCAGATGCTGAGCCGCCGGAGGCGCTAGTTGGTGGCCTTGGGGCTCGGAGGAGACCCCGGAGCGGGAACGCGGATCGGAACGCCGAGAGCACCTCGGCCTCGATTAGAGAGGCCCTCGTCTTGGTGCTGCCCTTGACGACGACGCCGTGGACCCTGACGCGAGCCGGACAGACTCCTCTTCATCCACGTCTTTATCTTTGCCATTGTCGTCGTAGGCGCCACCGCCGATCTCCATCGCCAGCGAGACCCACGACGCCTCTGAGCGGCGTCGCCACTCATTAACGGGATCATTTTTTTTGTTTTTGCCCCCCTTGTAGTCATCACCCTTCATACCAACATATTATTAATCCTTGGTATCACTGTTATGGAATCGCCCTCAAGTTGATATAATATGTTTTTGGCATTAGAAGTACTCAAAGATCTTGACCGTTAGCCAAGCCCAACCTATAGGGTTCATGGCTGCAAAATAGGTTGGTGAGACAAATTTAATTTGGTCCAGAAAGGACACTAGAATAATCAAATCCAACCGTGATATAAATTATGTGGATGAGGCTTTATGGTAATCATGGACTTGTATTGATGAATGAAATATGGGTGTTGCTATTTTGATTTGATGAGTATGTTAAAGATGTTCTTCTCAAGTTTTTTTTACCTCAAGTTAGTTATAGTACTGATCATGATCACATGCACAGCCAATCTTCAAATTGTGATTTTGGAGGACTAGATGGTTGTTTTATTGTTTCTCTAATCACCTAATCCAGGACCAATCACCTTCCTGATGATTAGATGGTTGTCTCACTTTTTCTCTAATCACCTAACTGTTGGACAGGTATCTTAATTCAGTTTTAATGTCTTATATATGTTCTACAGCCTTAGAGACAAGAACTGGGACTGGGTAAAGAATTTCGTTAACAAGTACAGGATGCTCATGGAGAAATATGCAGGCGAATGGAAGAAAGACACGTTGAGTAACTTGATCATCATGGGGTCCGCAGCGGGAAGCAGCAGCGGCAGATCAGAATCTTATTTGCCTCCGGTGCGAGATTTTGGTAAGATAAAAAGAAAGGCTAGTTTTATCGATCATGAGAATCGGGTAAGCCTCAGAAGGATAGTTTTACCATGGTGACTATGATTTCCCTGAGGAGTCTACGTGTCAACCATTTTCCCTGGTCATCCCATTTTTTTCCTAATTCGGTCTTGATGATTGATTACAGGGGGATCATCACAACTTAGTGCGGGTTATACTACTGGAACGGCCGCAGTTACTGCAACTGAAGGGAGTGGTGCTCGCGCCAGACCTGGGAATCCTGGACTCGCAGCGCAGGTAATTAATTATCAGATGCAATCTATGCTCTTGGCATTTACTAACAAAAATACTAGCTAGTGTAACTCGAGCAAGTCACCGGAGTCCTAACCAAAAAAAAGAAAAAAAGGTCACCCGAAGATGTGGAGCTATCTTGGCTATAGCTATCTTAGAGCAATGCTGCGGTAATTCGTATACCCGAGTTTTCTACCAGGATGGCAGGCCACTATGCTACATGTCCGAGCGATTTATTAGAGTGAGTAATCTGAGTTTGGGTAACCTTCTTCCTAAATTTTACCATGCGCGCGTTGTTGTGTGATTTTCTTTGCAGAGGAAGCGGACCAAGAACATGAGAAAGGAAGATCTAGAGCGCTATTTCCACCTTCCCAGTGAACTCGCTGCTCAGGAGCTCCACTTGTCCTTGACAACGTTCAAAAGGGTCTGCCGTCAAAACGGGATACCATGCTGGCCTTACAAGCCACAACGTTCTCTCTCTCTCACTCGCTCATCTCATGGGCGTCGTTAAAGTGTGGGTGCGGTATGAGAGAACATCTATAAAATGATAGACAAAGAGCCAAGATTACTTGGAAGGCCATCCGAAAATCATCACACAGCTGTATAAAAAGTTTTATTGTTTGTCACTTTGTTTACGAGCAAGAAACAGATGTTGTATCATGCGCCAAACAGTCCACCGGAATCCCCGTTGGTTGATAAAATTTTAGACGTGTCTCTCCAATTTATTTTTCCTACTATTTTATTTGGTAGTAATTAATAGGGTAGTTTTATCTTTGAGCATATATATACCACCAGACCTCAATTTTTATGCTTAAAAGTGGAGAAAGCTGTCCTTTATACGTAAGGCCTCTGGGAGGAGTGATCCCATAACTTCAACGTTGTTCTGCCTATCATTGGACATTGCAAATGGTTTTGTTTTTCAGAAGAAAAATCCTACGTCTACCCATTTATGGGACCAGACGGGGGGACAACTTATGCGGCCACATGAGGAGTAAATATTCGTTGCAACGATGATGTCACATCAAACTTATAACAAACCAATGAAAATATCTGCATTTCATCGATTGTCATGTATTTCATCGATTTTCGTAATGATATCTCATACTGCCTTATCGATTGCTGATTTTTGATTAACTTGTTACAAGTTTGACGTGGTATCACTGTTGCAATGTATATTTACTCCCATGTAAGCTATGCATGTATATAATATCTATCAAACTATGGTGATAAGTCAAAGGGTATTATCTAAATTTCATTTTTTTATGGACTACTAGAAAGAAGAAATTTGATTCTTCAGTTAGACAAGCAGAACGGATGAGCTGATGACAGCAATTTGTTAGAAAATTTGAAGTGAGCGTACTTCAAAATTTTTTTTGAAGAAAAATAGCTTCATCTACTTCGTGGTTTAGAGAACCTTACAATCCTTAATTTCAGAATTGGGATCATCCCCATTCTTCCGAGCTTCGTTTGTGCCATGAATCCTTGCGGCAGAGACTACGTTTGCAGCTGGCTCATCCATCCAAAGCTGGTTGCCGCATTTTGGGCAGATCTTGCCGTTAGCGAGGGGCACTTTCTTTATCACTCGCGGCGATTGCTGGGCCGCCTCGCTGCCTTGCTTTTCTCTGTATTACAAATTGCTGGTGACGTTTGCGGACCCCACTCCACCTTTACATCTCCCTTGGATTTAGTGGTGGTTGACCTGTTGCGGATGATAATTAATCTTCTCGTCTTGATGTTTCTCTTTTTCTGCCTTCAGTTTGCCTGTTTCTGTTTGTTTCTAATCTGTCTGTAACCTGTTGCTTCCTTAATAAAATTCAGGTGGCTAACTCTTCTAGCCTCCTTTTCCATCAAGAAAGAAATTTTGTTTCTTGTGAAGGTAAGAGTAATTTTTGTTTGGCTACAAATTCCTGGTGATGGGTCGAATTCCTATGCTTGTTTTATTCCCAAGTGGCACATTACTTGAGTGGACATATGCAACGTTATGTTCTCTGGTTTTCTCAAAATAAAAATCTTGATTATTATATTTTTTTGGTAAAATGGTATTATTATATTAACCCAATCATCAAATGTATTATGTTTACCCAAAAAAAATCGTCAAATGTATTGTGCTGCCATAACACCATTATAATAATTTATTATATATATTTATAACTCATTAGTTATGTATTTGATTCATGGTCTAAATAACAGCCTTTCTTATGTTATAATGACCATTATATATAGCTTCCATTCAAAAAAATATATTGACTATGGTAGCAAGTTTGAAGGATATGTTATTATGTACGCATATGTATTAAGAATATTTGAATAGCAACTATTATTTTAATTCTATTCTATCTCATTATAATAGTTGTTATATAATGGATGTTTTTTGCCATTTATATTATTTCATTAATAAAACAATACTTGTTTCAGAACTCTTCCTATTCTATTTCACATTGCTTTGGATTAGCATGCTTCCATGGCATCCCATTGGAAAGCCATTAATAATGATTACACTTGGTAAGGCTATCTTTGACTATAGTCTGATAGAAATCTTAAATCTCATTATACTTTCAAGGACAAGCAGGCCAACTAAAAGGTAAAGCCACTAAAATTCTTGCTTTAGGCTCCACTAACCATTTGGTTTCACTATTTTAGTATCTTAATCGCAAACAATCTCAAGCTATGGGTTGCCTTCCTTTCGTATTTCTCACTAAATAGCTATGCAGTCTTCGGGTTAGCTCTCCACATAGCAGAGGCATGCCACCATCATAGCATAGCTTAAGATTCCGTGCTTTATGGATACGCCTCGCAAGGAGCTATTTCTTCACTTCCAATATAAAATATTTATGGCTGTTTGGTTTGCTTCCTTTCTAAGCAAACCAAACCTTCCATGTAGGAACTTCTCTGAGTACAAATGATCTACCATCCACACCGAGGTTTTTGTGCTTGTGGTTTTGGAATACAACATAGAAATTAGGAATTTCTATGCGCGCCTCCGTAGCGATAAATGTCGGAGAGGAGTAAATAGCTGAGGAGTCGTATGTTGGTACACTGTCTGCATGGATAAAATAGATAGTTAGATAGAGAAAGATGGAAGAGGGAATCATTCTAACACTGCTCTCAGCTCGCCATCTCGCTATCTAATTCTTTTCCAAATGCATATATTGCTTTTAGAATAATGTTAACAATTTCAGTAAGTGTTGCTTCGGCAGAATGAAGTTTTTCAAAACTAAAATTAATAAAATCTTACTTAAGATCAACAATGTCTCAAGAAAGATTAAATGGATTAGCTATATTATCAATTGAAAAAGAAATATTAGAATAACTTGATTATAAAAATTTAATTAAAAATTTTACATCTCAAAAAGCTAAAAAATAAGATTTTCATAAAAAATTTACATAAATTTCAATTAAAAAAAAAAGTCTCATTCTAGTATTTAGCTTTAGGTCTCCATATGTGTTGAGCCGCCCTTGAGGACAAGGATGCAGTTTCATGGAGATGGACCTCAAATCATATCTTTATTGTAAGTTCATTTTACAAATTCATTAATTTTGGTGGCAAAACTTATAAGAGTCTAAATCCCGTTTGGAAGGTTTGCATCTCTGAAAAGAGAACTTTCCTATCTATGATTAATAGCTGCTAATTAAAGGGAGGATTCTTATTGCTGACCATTTGGGAAAAAGAAAAAGAAAAATCTTGATGGGCCCTTCTTTTTCTGATAAAGTGGGAGGTTATACCACCCTTATTTTATTGGTGGCCTATGCGGTAGGATATTTACAGCTGAGGAATGAATAAAGCCGAGAAAGCTTGAATCTATGCTTGATCAAAACAAAGAGAATCAGTTACAAGCTTTCAGATTTTCAGGTTTTCAGGTTATGGTTAACAGGTTTTCAAGTGGTCAGATTTTCAAATACAGTTTTCAGATTTTCAGGTACAGGTTGCAATTTTAGATTTTCATATTTCAATTTTTAGATTTTGAGATCCCTGTTAGCATTTGCAGGAGGTTCAACTGCATTCTTCACGGTATGTGCTCACTCATGGGGTGCAAACTGGTTTGTTGCTATTAAGTACTTAATTATTTGTTTAACCAGACCGAGCAACCAAAGCCAGGGATGTGTTCAGAGTAAAACAGCTCTTCGGAAACTTGGTTAACGCAGATGCTTCAATGAGAGTGAGTTATCTTCTCCAGCAAGATCTGATTCCGTGTTTCAACAGCCCTAAGCCAGTCTCTGAATAAAGTCGTTCCCATTATTTCCATGGTTTTTCTATAGGAGTTAGCTTCGAAATAGAATATCCTTCCATTCCATTCTACAAGCATCTTGGCGGGCCCTTCTTCATGTGTATTTTGTCATGCCTGCGAGGGAATTGCTCCTCATTTATCTTGTCATTTCTTTATTCATTGTTTTTTAGAGGGAAAAAAGAAATCAAATGGAGGGGCACAGAACCCTCTTTAAGTTCATTTTGGGGTGCTTGTAGAAGGAAGCGAATTTCCAAAAAAAAAAAAAGATTAGCATGGGATATTCTTACAACAACAACTGGGATGGATGTGAATCTCTCTGTGGTGTATGGATCTAATAGTGCATCTGTCAGGAAAGAATTGTGGAGGGAGCTCATGAGAATCAGTCAAGTTGTACAAAGCCCTTGGTTAGTGGTGGGTGATTTCAACACTGTGAAAGAGGTATATAAAAATTTGGTGAGAGAGACCTCTATGTTCTTCAGCTTAAATCATTCAATGATTGTTTGCGGCCAAAACCATCCAATGAATTTTAGAATCGGAGTGCGGTAGGAGCTTGAGTAGGAGTCAAAGGAGCAGGTCTTGCTTTATAGAGTAGGGGCTTTAATTTCTTCCCATATATGAGATATTTCCGTACCAATAGTCTTGCCTTTGCATCTTTTCCGTACTTATTTGATAAAAAATTTTTTTTTTTGAGGAACCGGTTTCCATTTCAATGCTCGTCTATTCCGCATCATCTTTGTCGATTGCAGTTTTTTTTTGGAGAATATGGAAGAAAGACGCAAAAATTTTCAACCAAGCGACTAGTTCATACTTGGAAGGACTCTTTAGCCTTTTTCTGGGGGGTATTTGAAACACTTGTTCCTGTTCGAAACTTTGTTTTTATCTTAATTTCATGAGCTTACCGAAATCCAAGGGGCCCATCATTATGGATTCCTACCCTTATTTAAAAAATATATTTCTTTCGAAATTCAGTTTTTTCAAAAGTTTTCTAAAAGATACTGATAGAGGTTGGCTCTTTTTTTTTTTTGGCCGTTGCAACACGGCAGGAGGTAAGTGGTTTATTAGAGACAGAGACAGATAGCCCTCCCCTCAGGAAAAGGCGACAATGTTGTAGCCCCATAGTTTTCAAAAAGTTTTCGGAAAGAAACAACCCCTCCAGACAAGTTGGGCCAAAATCTCCAGCGCCTCCATTCACTGCCCTCCCCGTGTTGCACCTCATTTTCAAGATAGTATTATGGTTTTTGATGTTTTGGACCACCCCATATAGAATGGCATATTATTCAAGAATCTGATTGTGTTGAGAAAATATTTGAGATTCGATCCACAATAAGTTCAGGCAACAAACGGAGTCCAACAAGACTAAGATCAACCCAAACGGAGTCCAGATGAAGGAGATACGCGCGAGCGAAGACCAGCAGCAGGTTGGTATGGCCCAAAGGCCGACACAGGCCGCTAGAGAGCAGGCTAGGCCCAACCAGGAATGCAGTGCCTATAGGCCTTAGCACTGGGCCGGCCCAAACGCACAGGCACAGCCCGTGCGGGCGCCTAGGCCCGCCTGAGATTGCAGTCCACAGTGGACCGTAAGGTTTGGCATGGTCTACCAGCCACACATGGATCAAATGGCGGAGATGCATCCCAACACGCGATCTGACGGCCTGGTGGAGTGTGCGATCCGATGGCTCTGGAGCGAGCCGATCGGGATCGGATGGCTATGGTTGATTCCGAGTTTGATCAAAACTGTGGGGGCTATGTTTTGATGTGATCGGATGGCTGTGAGCCGACCTGGTAAAGATCTAACAGTCCATATTTGTTCCGATGGTGATTAGGCTTGATTTGGATACTGTAGCATGCGATCGGATGGCTCTTGTGCGAGCCAATCACGATCGGACAGTCCAGAATTGATCTATGGTTTGTTTTGGACTCGGTATCCTAGTGTAATACTATTTTGTTGATTCTGGAGCCTATATAGCTCCGATTGACGAGCTGTCTATTGGGTTGGATAGCTGGTGACATTCTGATAGTGCAAAAAAGCTTCAAAAGAGATTTTAAAGAGATTTTATGAGGATTTTAGAGTTTCTTGTTAAGAGATCTTTATACAAAAATGGAGTGGTGAGTTTCTCTTGTATTTGTTTGATTTTTTTTCTCTCATAGTAAAGCTTGCATGTCCTGTAAAGGTAAGCTTGAGGCCAATTCACGTTACTTTGATTTGTTTGTGATATTTTTCTCTCTCTTTCTTCTTTCTTCCTCCCTCAATAAGTTGTATTAGAATACAATAATTGATATCAGAGTCTGGTTACCATGGACAAGTGGTACCAGATGATCCAGATAGAGGTGGTGTTGATCGAGATAAAAGATGGAGAAGATAAGCACAATCAAGGTAGAGATCAACCGATTCGACGGGAAGAGCAATTTCTCTTTATGGCAAGTGAGGGTGAAGGACGTGCTCATCCAACATGGGTTGATTGTGCTCTCTTATACAAGAAGAAGCCAACCACCATAGAGGAGAATATCTGGAGTGGCTATAGATGCAGACAGTGAGTACCATCCGCTTGTACCGACGGATGAGGTGGTGATTCATATACTTGGCGAGACTTCTCCGATGGTGCTATGGTCAAAGATCAAGGAGTTGTACATGGTGAAGTTCCTCACTAACACTCTTTTCTTTTAGAGGCAGTTCTACCAACTGTGGATGGATGAGGGACAAAACATGCAGGTGTTGGAAATTATGTCCTAAAATCAATCATGTAATGAATGAGTTTTTCTTTATATATAAATTATTTATTAATGAATAATACTTATTCTGATATTTTTCATCACAAAGTTACATCTTCCTTGAACTCTTGTATTGTGATGAAGTCCTTAGAACTATATTAGTGTGCGATAAAGAGAGGATTTATTATATAGTTCATAAACATATTCGTGATCAAATGATACGTCATTACAGGACGATGACGTTTATCGAGTGGAGATCATTGTGTGTCATATGGGTTGGTTGTCTTCTTAACCAAAGAGTGTGGTGACACTAGTATGGCATACAGGTGAGATGTAGGAGTACATCATCACTAAACAAGTGACTCACCTGCTGAGCATTCTGCTATCAAGAGCTGCTCGTGAAATACATAGTATAAGTATCCTTCAGATCTGAGATCACTATAGTGACTTGCAAGCAACTCACTGTATTTGGTGCCAGACTATCTGAATTTCTAATGCAGTGACGGAAGGCTACTGAGTATAGTCAAGAACTTGTGAAGTCTGTGTGTGAATCAAGATGAGATTGATCCCTTCAGATTATTAGAGTTGATGTATTGCTGTATTTTAATTTAACAAAGTCTTGACCAGGATAATTCATGAGATGGATTTGAAAGGTTGAAATATAATGTGAATGAAGCAATCTCAGTTGATAATTAATCTGAGACCATCTTAGAGCATTCAGGATCAAAAGGATGAATTATGCGGTAACTATGTGTATGAATTCTGAAATATTTCTTTATGATAATTCGTTCTATCTAAAAGTCGAAAATCATTGCTAGATGGTATCTCGATTAGTACAGGAATTGATTTCTATGCTACCGATTTAGTGTTTGAACCTATGGAGCCACGCACACAAGTCAGACAAAGTAGGAATGAATTGGCGTATGTTTATATGTTAATTTGGAAGTACTTGACTTAATTGAACATATAAGTTAATTTGATTGAGAATTAAGTTATGGATCAAATGGGATTGAAGAGTTAACTATGTCTAGCTAACACTACACATGAGATTCAGATTCGATCCTGGGGACGAACAATTTTTGACCTATGATCCATGGATCATATGAAAGATTAAATTTAAGTGTTAATTAATTTTAGATTAGATCTAATTAATTAGAGTTAATTAGATCCAAAAATTCAAGTTAGACTTGGTACAAAAGTCCTAAAGAGTTTGGGATTAACAGCCTTTCGAAATTGTTTCGAACCAGCTTTAAATTGGATTCGAATCGGACCCATTTTAGATGAGATATGAGAAATCCTTCTTGCACTAGGATTCTCCTCTCATATGGGCCGACCAACATCTGGAATGGTGCTAGTTTGGGGTGTCCCATGTGGGTGAGAGATTGGATGCAATTTGATTGTTATATGTGATGGCAATTCTATCTCATGTAGGAATCCTTCTTTCATGAGTATTGGACTCATTCAAATCAGATTTGAGTTACGACTCCTATATTTATTAGGTCATAAGATTTATCTATAAATAGAGAGAATATCTACCTATGGATGCATAGCAAATAGCAAACAAATCAGTTTGAGAGAAGAGAGAAGAGAGAGAGGTGTGCGAAGAGAGAAGCCCTTCTTCTTCCCCTTAGCCTCTCCCCTTTGGTGCCGCCCCTCCTACTTTGGGCGTGGGGCCTCTTTGGGCATCCTACCTACTGGTGTGAGTGTCATACTAGCACATCTTCTCCTTCATTTAATTGGGTTATGAAGATCAGAGTTCATCTTGTTTTCCTACGGCGGCTGACGTGCATGCGAAGTACAGGATCTGCACATCCAGACCTCCATAAAGATTTAATTCAGATTATTTGAGATTTGATCTTTGATTTTACTACTAATCAGTTAAAAATTTGATCTTTATTAATATAGATTAATAAAAAAAATTTAGATGCAACTGAGTCATCCGAAGAGAAACAGTTTTCCTTCCCTTCAATTGGTATCAGAGCAAGTCTAAATACATGCATATATAACTAAATTTTTTAAAATTAATTATATAAGATATAATTAAAACTTTTATAAGATATTAAATCTAATTTAAATCTATTTATCTAAAATTTTTTATTTAATTTTGATTGGATTAGATGAGCCTAATCAATTGGTGATTAAGGTTGTTATAAGTTTGTTATAACAGAATTCTGCTGTTGTTAAATTTTTGATTGAATAACAACATGAATTAAAATTTATTTTAAATTTATTTTAAAAAAAAATTAATATTATTATTTTTATTATAAAGTGAGATTTATTTCAGATCTAAATTAGATCCATTTTGATGAATATTTAAATCTGAATCCTATCAGAATTCAGCACTATTCGAAAATAGATTTTATCAAAAATTTATTCTTTATGTATTCATGTTTGTATCTAATTAATTTTTTATATGATATCAAATCTGAAATTGATATTTTATAATTAGTATAAAATATATTTCAGATCTGATATAATGTATATGATGTATTAGATCTAATTAGATTAGATAAAGAACATAATTGATAAGATCAAGGATATGTTCATGACATAAAATTATTTTATCAATAATTGCATATTGATGTGATTACATATGAAATTAGATTTTAGATCTTAGTAGCCTAGTACTCGAATTGATGAGATCATCAGATCGTCCGATCATAGAAGATTGAAGAGATCATCAGACCATTCGATGGATTCTCTTATGACGTGTAGGGGTGTCATTATTATCCGATTTCATGAAGAAAAAAAGTGAATAAATTTTTATATATTATTTTGATCATAAATATGTTTAGATTAGATCTAAAGTGATTTATGATTCATTACAATAGGATAAAATTTAGATATAAAATTATTTTATATCTGAATTGCATGTTACATAAGATGTAATCGATATTGATTTAAAAGTAGTCATGATGCATGAGATGTATGTATGAAGTTTAGATCATACCTATGCTTGTTTAATTGTTAAACATATTATGAAAATTTATTTTTATGAATTGAAATATATGGTATACTTCACCTGAAATTCTTGTAGAATAGTTTTACAAACTGAAATACACGTTTCACATACTTAATTTTGAATTAAGTTTGAATGATCTAGATTTAAGAATTGAAGGTCAATAAGACACCACATAAAACGATGAGCAAAGGGTTAGCATGAATTAGGTCCTTCTAATGGGTTAGACCTAAGGTTAGAAATATATATGGACCAAGTAGAAAAATTGATTAAATCTAATCAAATGTTGAATTAGATTATGTCAGTATTTTTTTAAATCAATCTCAATAGTTGAAGTTTGATCAAGTCCATGTATTTGACTCTAATAAATGAACCATGATCATAGCTCCGTGATTGAGTCCGAATCTTTCGATGAACTAAATCGAAACTAATTAACTTGTCGATGTCTAAGATAAGTTTGGCAGATTCGATCAAGTGACTTTTAATTAAGAGCTATTCACCTAGATGCATCTACGGTGAGTCAAGAGCACATCCCTCCCACTGATCTCACTTACCTGACCAATATGGTAGGTTATATTTTGATTAGGTCACTAGTCGATTCGTGCAGACCCATACCATTAAGATGAATCAGTGTGACTGATTTAAGTATCTTTAGACTAGCTCATGTCTAATCCTTTACATAACTTGGTGAAGTCAGTGGGAGGATTTGCAGCTTGCAGATCGACTTTTTGTCTTATTCTCATATCAACGAAATCAAATCCTCTAAATTATTAGGTCTATAAAATGATAAAGTTATGAGATAACTTAGTCATAGACTCTCATTAAGGTACATGATAATAAACCCAATATTCCAAATAGGTATTGGAAGCACCACACGCCTGGTGTCTATTACATATTGAAATTATCATTCATTATATGACCATCATGATGTACCTTCAGATCAATGCTCAGGTTGATCGAGCCACACTCAAGCCTGGATATCTATTTGTTAGATCCACTTGATGTGTTATATTAATGGTTGGACTTAATCGAGATTTTTAGTGGAGGCGCCATACACCTGCTGAAAGAATGCCTGGGGCAAAACCTAATTATTAGAAGTTGTTTGGAGAAATAATTGATTATGAACCTACCCATGGATGCACTAGGATTGGTCGAGCCACACTCAGGCCCGAATGCAGTCCATATGGATTCTAGTATACGCTAAGAAATTAGTATAATTCCTCGAGTTGGAGGTAGAGGCTATCAATTTGTAAAAATAGTGGGAGAACCTTTAGACTAAAGTCCATATCTTTGAGATTAAAACTAATTCATATACTAATAGGTTAATATTTTTTCTTTTAGTTATGGCTAATACACTATCCCTCCGTACGCTGTTGGACAGTGACAAGCTCACCGGACCCAACTTCGATAGCTGGTATCAAAAGTTGAAGATCATTTTGGAGCACAAGAGGATTTTGTATGTCCTTATGGATAAGGCACCTGAAGAACTTGATGCCAACGCTTCTCGTACCACGAAAGATACTTATATGAAGTGGCTCAATGAGCACACGACTGTGCATTGTGTGATGAGGGTAGCCATGAACAACAAACTTAGTTGTAAGTTCGAGGATGCACAGCCAGAGGAGATCATTCAAATATTGAATGAGTCCTTCGGTACCCTAGAGGATGCGGAGAGACACAAAACCTCCTGCGTAGTATTCAATATCAGTATATAAGAGGAGACTTCAGTCACCGATCATGTATTGTATATGATTGAGCAGATTGAATATCTTAGCAAACTTAACTTTTCGTTACATAAATAGTTAGGCAAAGATGCTATCCTCAATTCACTATCGAAATCTTACCTATCCTTTCTTAGTCATTATAGAATAACGAAGCCTGCGGTGAACTACCATGATTTGCTAAAATTACTGCAGACTTTTGAGAAGGATCACCAGCTCTAAAAGGAGCCAGTGAATTTAGTGGGAGTTCATCTGCAGAACGTCGATTCTTTAGGAGAGGAAAGAAGAAGAAGGTGCAGAAATCCCGTGTCACCGATCCTAAGCAAAGCAAACAGTCAAAAGTTGACAAGAGCCAGACAGAATGCTTCTTCTGTAAGAAACTGCATCATTGAAAAAAAATTATCTAGCTTATATAGCCACCCTTGATCCAAACAGACCTAAGAACAAGAGAAAGAAGCAAATGTTTGCTTCACAAGATACTTATATGATAACTCCTTGTAATTTTTCTGTTTGTGATACTACTACCTGGGTATTGGATATCGAGAGTCCTATTAATATATGCAATTCATTGTAGAAACTACAAGTAAGTAGGAAGTTTAGAGAGGGCAAACGGTTCCTTAATGTTGGAGATGAAAGTTTTGTTCCAGTTCTGACCTTGAAAGCTTTGCAGCTTATCTTCGAGTCCAGTAGTGTCATATTAAATGATTGTTATTATTGTCCTTCCTTTTTGATGATGTCATCTCTGTAGATCTTTTGATCAAACTTGGTTACAAGTTTATAATAAAAGATAATTTTTGTGATATCATTATAAATGATACTGAATTATGCATAGACAATTAAAATATGGCAGCATATACATAATATCATGAACTGTTAGTATAATGTATACAGCCAGCAAACGTGCTATATTAGATAATGTCAGTGAATCCTACCTTTGACATTGTAGGCTTGGTCATATGAACAAAAATAGGATTGATAGGTTGATCAAGAATGTATCCTTGAGATAGATGATTGTGAATCATTGCCTACCTATGAATCATGTCTGCTTGATAGGATGATTAAGTCACCTTTTAAGGAAAAAGATGAAAGAGCCAGCGATGTCCTACGTCTAATATATACCGATATATACAGGCCTATGAACATAAGTGCCAGAAGAGGATACTTCTACTTCATTACATTTACAGATGATCTATCGAGATATGGGTATATCTATCTTATGAAGCATAAGTCAGAATTATTTAAAATATTCAAATAATTTCGTGCTGAAATGGAGAAACAGACTAAGAAGAGTATTAAGATTCTTTGATCAGACCAAAGAGATGAATACCTCATCAGTGAGTTTCTGATATATCTGAAAGAGAATGAGATTCTCTCACAGTGGACTCCTTCTGGAACACCACAACATAATAGGATGTCGGAGAGAAAAAATCGAACCTTGTTAGATATGGTCTGATCCATGATGGGCTTTGCGAGTCTGCCAATCTCTTTTTAAAGATATGCTCTAGAAACTGTCTGCTACATTTTGAATAAGGTGTCCAGCAAGTCTGTCGATAAAGCTTCATATGAGATATAGACTGGACGTAAGCCAATGCTCTCACATCTTAGGATCTGGGGGTGTCTAGCTTATGTCAAGTATTTAAAGATAGATAAATTTAGACTGAAGTCTGATAAATGCTTGTTCGTAGGATATTCAAAGAAAACTAAAGGATACTACTTCTACCTCACTGTAAAATAAAATGTGTTTGTCAGCAGTCGAACAGTCTTTTTGGAAAAAGAGTTCCTTGATGAAGGAGCTAATGTTTGTAAAATTGAACTAGATGAAGTTCATAAGGTGGAAGGACCGACACCCACAGAATTAAATTTGATTGGTGAATCAAATCCTAAGCCAGTAGAGGCACCATTAAGGAGATCCGATAGAGTATCGCATCAGCCAGATAGATACTATAATTTTTTGATCTAGGATGGTGATCCTATTAAACTTGATGAGAACGATGAGGATCCGATCACCTATATGGAGGCCATGCAAAGTTCTGACTCTCAGAAATGGTTTGAGGCCATGAAGTTCAATGGAGTCCGTGGAGATCAATGGTGTATGAATACTAGTTGATCTACCCGAAAGGATAAAATCTATAGGATGTAAATAGATTTTCAAGAGGAAAAGAGGAGCGGACGGAAAGGTAGAGACCTATAAAATCCATCTAGTTGTCAAGGATTACCGTCAGCATTATGGTATTGACTATGAAGAGACGTTCTCTCCTGTGATAATGCTCAAATCCATTTGGATTATACTTGCTATCGCTGCACACTTAGATTATGAAATCTGACAAATGGATGTCAAAACTACTTTTCTTAACGAAAAGCTGGAAGAAGCAGTGTATATGATACAGTCTGAAGGATTCACATCCACAGATAAGTCGAAAGTGTGCAAGCTGAAAAGGTCTATTTATGGACTTAAGCAGGTGTCTAGGAGTTAGAACATACATTTTGATAAGATAATCAAAATGTATGGCTTTGTTAGGAATGGAGAAGAGCCTTGCAATTCTGTAGTCATCTTTCTTGTGCTGTATGTTGATGACATACTGTTACTAAGAAATGACATCCCAACTTTTAGAGTGTAAAGCTGCGATTATCATCACAGTTCTCCATGAAAGATTTGGGAGAAGCATTCTACATTCTAAGGATGAAGATCTATAGGGATAGATCTAGAAGGTTACTTGGATTGTCCCAATCAACGTACATCGATATCTTGTTGAAGTGGTTCAACATGGATAATTTCAAAAAAATCTATCTTTCGATAGGCCATGAATTATTCTTTTCAAGAAAGATTGTCCGACAACTCCTAAGGAGAGAGAGCATATGAGTAAAATACCATATACTTCGATAGTGGGATCTATCATGTATGCTATGACATGTACAAGACTGGATGTGGCCTATTCATCAGGGATAGTGGGTAGGTACCAGTCTAATCCTGATAAAAAGCATTGGAAGATTGCGAAAGTAATTCTTAATATTTGAGAAATACTAAAGATCAATAATTTATCTATGGAGATACTGATCTAAAATTTGTGGGATATATTGATTTTAATTTTCAGTCAGATTGTGATGACAGCAGAAGCATGTCGGACTATGTATTTACTTTGAATGGAGAAACTGTTTGCTGAAAGAGTTTCAAGCAATATACTGTGGCCGATTCTGTATGCGAAACAAAATAAAATGCTGCATCGGATGCTGCAAAATATTCTGCACCGCTATCACCTGTTGTGAGAGATCATGAACTGAGGTGATGTCGAGCTTCAGAAGATCGATGAAAAGAAGAACTTAGCTGATTCTTCACTTAAGCTCTTGGAATCAAAGAGTTCGATGACTTCAAATAGAAAATGGGTATAAGATACTACCCCATTGGCTTTAGTCCAAGCGGGAGTTGTTGGAAATTATGTCCTAAAATCAATCATGTGATGATTGAGTTCTTCTTTGTATATAAATTATTGGGTAATGAATAATAGTAATTCTGATATTTTTTTTCACAAAGTTACATCTTCCTTGAACTCTTATGTTGTGATGAAGTCCTTAGAACTATGTTAGTATGCGATAAAGAGAGGATTTATCGTATAGTTCTTAAACTTGTTCGTGATCAAATGATACGTCATTACAGGATGATGACGTTTATCGAGTGGAGGTCGTTGTATACCATATGAGTTGATTGTCCTCATAACCAAGGAGTATGGTGACACTGGTATAGCATACAGGTGAGATGTAGGAATACATCGTCACTGAACAAATGACTCACCTACTGAGCATTCTGTTGTTAAGAACTGCTCGTGAAACACATGAGTATAAGTATCCTTCAGACCTGAGATCATCATAGTGATTTGCAAGCTACTCACTGTGCTTTGGTGCTGGACTATCTGGATTTCTAATGCAGTGACGGAAGGTTACTGGATACAGTCAAGTACTTGTGAAATCTGTGTGTGGATCAAGATGAGATTGATCCCTCCAGATTATTGAAGTTGATGTATCGCTATATTACAATTTAGTAAAATCTTGGCTAAGGTAATCCATGAGATGGATTTAAAAAGTTGAAATACAATGTGGACAAAGCAATCTCGATTGATAGTTAACCTGAGACCATCCTAAAGAATTCAGGATCAAAAGGATGAATTACGCGGTAACCATGTGTATGGATTCTAAAATATTTTTTTACGATAATTTAACTTATCTAGATATCGAGAACCATTATTAGATGATATCTCGATTAGTGCAGGAATTGGTTCCTATGTTACTGACTTAGTGTTTGAATCTATAGGTCATGCACATAAGTCAGACAAAGTAGGAAGGAATTGATTTATGTTTATATATCCAATTTAAAAATACTTGACTTGATTGAACATATAAGCTAACTTGATTGAGAATTAAGTTATGGATCAAATGAAATTAAAGAGTTGACTATATCTAGCTAGCACTACACATAAGGTTCAGGTTCGATTCCAAGGATAAACAGTTTTTGATCTATGATTCATGGAGCATATGAAAGATTTGATTTGAGTGTTAATTAATTTTAGATTAAATCTGAATTAATTAGACTTAATTGGATCTAAAAATCTAAGTTAGACTTGGTACAAAAGTCTTAAAAAATTTGAGATTAACAGCCTTTCAAAATTATTTCGAACCAGCTTCGAATTGGATTCGAATCGGATCCATTTTGGATGAGATGTGAGAAATCCTTCTTGCACTAGGATTCCCCTCTCATATGGGCCAACCAACACTTGGAATGGTATTGGTTTGAGGCATCTCATGTGGGTGAGGGATTGGGTGCAATTTGATTATCATATGTGATAGCAATTCTATCTTATGTAGAAATCCTTCTTTCATGAGTATTGGACTTATTCAAATCAGATTTGAGTTAGGACTCCTATACTTATTAGGTCATGGGATTCATCTATAAATAGAGAGAGTCTCTACCTGTGGATGCATAGCAAATAGCAAACAAATTAGACTGAGAGAAGAGAAAAAGAGAGAGAGAGGTGTGAGAAGATAGAAGCCCTTCTTCTTCTCCTTAGCCTCTCTTCTTTGGTGCCGCCCATCCTACCTTGGGCGTGGGCCCTCCTTGGGCATCCCACCTGCTGGTGTGAGGTGTCATACCAGTACATTTCCTCCCTCATTTGATTGAGTTACAAAGATCGGAGTTTATCCGCGGCATCTGGCGTGCATGAGAAGTAGAGGGTCTGCACATCCAAGCCTCCATGAAGGTTTAATTCAGATTATTTGAGATTTGATCTCTGGTTTCACTACTAATCAGGTAAGGATTTGATTCTTATTCATATAGATTAATAGAAAAATTTTTAGATGTAACCTGAGTCATTCGAAGAGAAACCATTTTTCTTCCCTTCAATTGCAGGAACATCTCAGTTACTTCCAAAAGATTCTCACTGATCTTCTCATTGTAGGTGAGAAGGTTGACGAGAAGACTAGGGTGTTGGCCTTACTAGCATCACTTCCTCCTTCGTATGAGTCCTTGGTGACTGCTCTTTTAGTGGAGAAGAACACCATCAAGATGAATGAGGTCACCATGGCGATTCTTCAGAACGAGGTTCTCAGGTGAGAGAACCAGGCTTCGAGGTTAGATGGCCATAGTTCAACTTTGGTGGTTTTTGAAGGAGTAGGTAGTAGCAAACGGAGTGGCAGGAGATCGCGAGGAGAATGATCCAAGTTCAAGACGAGGGACCCCAACAAGATCAGGTGCTATCGATGTGATGACTGGGGCATCGTGTTAGAGATTGCCCTCAACTCAAAAATCAGACGACAGCTATTGCGGCGACGGCCAATAGCGAGTCAGAGGATGATGTTCTAGTGATATCTGACAAGGTATCCACTTCTTCCCAGCAATAGATTTTAGATTATGTATGCATCCATCATATATATTGTAAAGAGGAGCTGTTTGACTCTCTGGAGAGTAGTGAGGGTACTATTCATCTGCCAGATGGATCAAACTGTGCGATCAGAGGCATCGAGACCATCAGTTAGAGGACACATGATGGTGCAGTGAAAGATTGGGCGAGATCAGATACATATCCAATTTCAGACAAAATCTTATCTCACTGAGCAGATTGGATTCAAACGACTACAGATGGATAGCTGGTGATAAAATCCTGAAGGTTATGTATGACGATAGGATTATTCTGAAGAGAAAAAAGATGATGAAAGGACATTACTACCTGACATGGAGCCTAATGCAAAGTGAAGCTTCAGAGCCAGGAAAGTCCAGTGTGAGGTGGAGCTCCAAGTAGAGGTGGATCGGATACGAGATACGAGACTTAGGAGGATGAGAGACGACATCACAAAGTGAAGTTTCTATTATCGTAGGAGATTTCTTCAAGTAAATCTTTGGTCAGAGTGGACACAGCCCATGATGGAGATGGGATTGAGCGATCTGGCTCGACTCCCATATTTGCCAATCCATGAGATAGCAGGCGTGCCTCAAGACATGGGGGCGAGATGGATCACAGGCTCTCAGAGACAGGTAGAGACCGAACATCGAGTCAAAATAGAGATTGTTGAAAAAAAATATCTCGAGATTTGATCCATAATAAATATAGAATAAGATCCAGAATGATGAATGGAGTCCAACGAGATCAATATCAATCCAAACGGAATCTAGACGGAGGAGATACGCACGATAGAAGGCCAGCAGTATGCTGGTATGACCCAAGGGCCACCAAAGAGGCCCACGGGCTAGTGCAGGCCACCAAGGAGCGGGCCAGGCCCAGCCAAGCACATGGCGCACGTGGGCCACAGTACATGTGGGCTGGGTCGGCCCAAACATGTGGGTGCGGCCCATGCAGGTGCCCAGGCCCGCCTAGGCTTGCGATCCACCATGGACCACGAGGTTTGTCATGGTCTACCTGCCACACATGGATCGGACAACGGAGATGCATCCCAGTGCACGATCTGACTGCCTTGTGGAGTGCATGATCCAATGGCTTTGAAGCGAGCCGATCAGGATCGAATGGCTATGGTTGATTTCGAGTTTGATCAGGACTGTAGGGGCTGTGTTTTGGTGCGGTCGGATGGCTGTGAGCTGATCTGGTGAAGATCCAATGGCTCATATTCATTCTGACGGTAATTAAGCTTGATCTAGGCACTGTAGCATGCGATCGGATGGCTCTGGTGCAAGCTGATCATGATCGAATGGTCCAGAATTTATCTAGAGTTTGTTTTGGACTCGATATTCTAGTGTAATATTATTTTTATGATTCTGAAGCTTATATAGCTCCAATTGACGAGCTGTTTGTTGTGTTGGATAGCTGGTGACGTTTTAGTAGTGCAGAGATGTTTCAAAAGAGGTTTCAAAGAACTTTTGTGAGGATTTTGAAATTTTTTATTGAGAATTTTTATACAAAGGTTGAGTGGTGAGTTCCCCATATATTTGTTTGACTTTCTTTCTCTCATAGTGAAGTTTGCACGCCCCATGAAGATAGGCTTGATATCAATCTATGTTATCTTGATTTATTTATGATATTTTTCTCTCTCTTTCTTCTTTCTTCCTTCCTCAACAAATGATATTAGAGCATAACAGATTGCCTCCTCATAAGCCCACTTCCTTCAAATCCCATGCGAATTTGGCATGCGCCCATGCTTGGGCATCTTCTCCAAAACATCAATTGCATACCCCGAAAGCCCTTCCCGACGACACAAGAAGAACATAACATGACCATACTCGCGACCAATTCTTCCGGATCGCATCGGTGAACAGCTTCACGGCATCCATCCATGGTTCACATACTTCTTAAGATTTCGGATTGCAGGTACGATTTAGGTTCTCCTAGCATAATGGGTTCAGACTTAGGAGTAGAAAAAATTGAGATGACTGGGCCACTTTTATTTGCGTCGGGTCTGGTCAACAAATTTTTTTTAATTAGAATGGAATATATGGCACATATTGTTTTCCTATGTTTATCCTTGTTATATTCAATGATTTGTTTTTTATGCTTTCCATCTTTGTCATTCTAATTAAAATTTTGGGTTTCTTCGTACGTATCCGCCTTCGGCCATGGTTAGGCGATAAGAGAAAACTATGCCTTCCATAATGACTCCTTCTGCAAGGAATAGGATGTCTTCTCTGCCAATAAGACTAGCACGAACTCAAACCAGCAAGTCTGTGGCTACCTTTGACACGGCGGCAGAAATCACTTGAAAATTTCATTGGGATTTATAAAGGTACCCTTCCAAAAAAAAAAAAAAAAAAAAAAAAAAAAAAAAAAAAAAAAAAATATATATATATATATATATATATATATATATATATTATAAAATATTTATTTTATATATATATCCATCTTTTCTTTTTTTTTTTTGCAGATATATCGATATCATTTAATGCAGTTTCAACATATAAAAAAATATCCGTAATACTTACACATGCAAATAAAAAAATATTTATAAAGATATGCATACAAATATAAATTTTGCAGGTATTCATGTAATTTTATACATGTAGGTGGTATACATGCAAAAAAAAAAAAAATCTCTGGCTTTTTATGTGAATACCATCTTAAATATTGGATTTGCATGAATATCCTATCAAAATTGATATTTACATGCATATCTTTAAAAATATTTTTTCGTATGAATATCTATGGCACAGTAATTTAGCTGATATCATTAATCAAAATTATATTTATTTTAATTAAAAATTAATTAAAATTATAAAATTATTTTTTTACTTCAAATGTAGGTAATACATTAGCATGTCTCATTGAAAACTTATCCAACCAATTAAACTTCTCTTCTTTTCAATAACAAAACCTTTATTTTGTTATCTAATCATCGAATCGATATTTTTTGTATGCAATATTTTTGTAAAAAATATTGATGAGCAAGTATTAGATGAGTCTAAATACTAAAATAAATAAAAATTAAATTAAATATTTTGGCATGTATTCCCTCCCAAATATGTCAAATTGTATGAATATTCGTATAAAATTACTATTTACATATATACTCTTATAAATATGTCTTTTGTATGTATATCGTTAAGGATATTTTAGTCATTTTAATTTTAAACTACTAATTTCTTAATGACATTAGATGATGAGGTATATATATATAAAAAAATAATAATAAAGTCATATATATAAAATAAATATTTTATAATATATTTTTTAAATATAATTTTATAAAAATATTTATATAAATTTTAATATTTGAAAAGATATGTATGTAAAAAATGTTAAAATTTTACGATGGTCAAATTTTTTTGAGAGAAAGTTGCGGGTCTGCCAAGGAGATATGATACGCATGGAAAGCTTGTGCCTCTAAGATAGCCATGCTTGGATCCACTAACTCATCCGCCAAGATACAACATAATTTTGTTGAAATTATTTAAATATATTTGAATAAATTAATTAACTTAGGCTAGAAATAGAGGGATGTGGATATATAAAATAAATATTTGATGGTCTGCAAATCATGCTGTTCAACATTTCTAAATTTTTTTCTTCAAAGGAATCATTTCTATTTTTTTTTATTGAGACTAGCTATGTTAAGAAACTCTAATATAAATACATTTGTAAGCATCCGATGTAATCAAATCATAGAGACAATAGAAATCTCAATTGTATGCAGACGCCCACAATACCGATATGCTCCGCAATATAAGATGTTGTTGCGGCCAACTCCCCATCGCCTGTCATCGGGAACGAACACCTGCAAAACAGCATCCGCACAGACCGAATTTGTGTCCGACGGAGACCCTCCGATGCTTAAGTCAGAGAGAAAGTTGGTAAACAGGAGTTGAATGTGAATAGTAGTAGAATTTTGGCCCAACGTAAGCTTACCAGTCCTTTTTTTCTTACCCCTTTTTATAAATGAGATTTTTATAACCGTCGGATGTCGTCCCGTATTTTATGGCATTAAATCATCAGGCCATAATCACGTAGTGGATCGTTAATTCTCACTGATCGCACGTGATATACGGTCGATAATCATTCGTGACGGTTATGGTATATCTGAATTGACTGACCGACCATATATCGGTAGAACCGACCATATGTCGGTAGAATCTATGAGCGACCATCGGCTAATAGTTCGTTATATCGATGGTCTATGTCGTCCGTTGTCGATCAGTAGTAGTCGAATCATTAGTCGGTCAGTCGGAATAGGTCGATGTAGTTCGCTCGGTTAGTCGATGAAAAGTCAAAACCGTATATTCAGTCGATATAGAGTCAAGTTGTATGTCCGATCGGTCGGCTGTTGTTGAGTTGAAGTCGGTAGTTGCTTTCAGGGTCATGTCTGTTTGTGGGGGTAGAGTCGGATGTCGGTCTCCCTAGAGATCAGTCGATTTATGGAGATCGGTCGGTTTATCCAACAGTTGCCCCCCACTTCTAAGTCCAATGGTGAGTCACCGCATGCATCGCCACATGGTCAGTTGCCTTGGACGAAAGGAGTTGTTATCTGTCATGTCGAATCTCGACTCTGCTACCACATTCTCTAAATGTAGATCGTAGATCCGACCATTTTGCAGACTTTGTAGAATCTGCTAATCACGTAGTTTCGATGTATTTAGTTAGGATAACGATGGTAAGTTGAATATCCATTTTCGAAGCTTGATCGGGTTTATTCGTTATATTGTTTGATAATCGATGGTAAGCTGAATATCTCTCGACTGGTCGTGACCGTATCGGTATAGTTCCAATCTGATCTTGATCGTCTTGGTATTTTGCCTTTCTCAGTTGATACTAAGACAGCAAATTAGCCAGCTGCTTCAATGGAGAGCCGACTATGAGGGCAGCGTGGCTTTTGTGGAGAAAGTCTGCATCACCGGCACTGACCTCCAGTTGAAGTCGATAAGTTGTTCTGCAAGAAAATCGGAATGTAGTCGGTGTCGAGATAATCGATCCTCTGACATTTACAGTGAAAGCCGAAGTATATTCAATGTCGAGATAGTCGATCTTCTAGCTTTTACAGTAAAAGTTAAAGTATATTCGATGTCAAGATATCGATCTTCTGGCTTTTACAGTGAAAGCTGAAGTATATTTGGTGTCGAGATAGTCGATCTTCTGGCTTTTACAGTAAAAGTCAAAATATATTCAGCATCAAGATAGTCGATCTTCTGCTTTTACAGTGAAAGTCTGCATACTTGAAGTCATTTTAAAATCATAGTCGAGATGTCGATTTTTGCAAAAGGACTGAAATATAGTCGACACTAAAGCAGTTGATTCTCCAAGTAGTTGCATTCGGAAGGAAGTCGAGTAGAATAAAACATTCGTCATGCTTTTATTAGCTAATTATCAAAACAACAACAGCATCATCACGAGGAGTTTGAATTCTCCGAATATCCTCTTCTATAAAAGTTATTACATTGAGTTGTTGTCGTTTCGCCGACTCTTCTTCGGGAGTTATCCCTCAGTTCAGTCATCCGGAGATCATATTGATGACCCCCGCAATTGACTGATTATTTACAGCTTCCTCAGTCGGCTGGAGATTGAGTCGGTGGATCCCTCCGATATTTTCTGAGGTAGCCTCATCGTATCAGGATCTCTATTTCATTCCTGAGCTGGATGCATTGTTTGATGTCATGGTCGTGGTCACGATGAAACCGGCAATACTTCCTTCGATCGCAGTTCTTCATTTTCATCGGTGGGGGGTGCGTAGATATTCTACCCCTTCGATCTCTATGAGGATCTATGCACGTGAGCAGAAAGAGAGGTATAGGAGTCATACTTGTTATACGTGGCCTTGGACTCCGTCGTCGAGGTGAGCTTGCTTATTAGTCGGAGACCTATTTGATTCGGTCGAGCCCCACTCTTCTTCTGCTTCTTCTAACCTTTGCTTTCGGTTTGACACCGGTCAGAGGCTCCTTCGTCCGAATGCATGTACTTGTACGCGTGCTCCAACAGTTTAGCATACGTCCGAGGGAGAGTCTTGTCCAGTGAATACATGAATTGAGACCTCCTCAGACCTCTTTTCATGACCGATATGGCCATGTCTTCATTGAGATCCTTGACCTCGAGCGTGGCCGCGTTGAATCGGGCCACAAAATCTCAGTGTTTTGGTCTCTCCTTGTTTGATCGAAAAGAGACTATCCGAGGTTCATAGCGACCTCCGACTGGTGCTGAAGTGGGCCACGAAGAATGTTCCAGCTGTCCGAAAGAGTGGATACTTTCCGACCGAAGCCCAGAGTATCAGGCTCGAGCAGCTTTCCGAAGTGTAGCCAGGAAGCCGATGTATAAAAGGGCATCGGTTGCCCCTTGGATTGTAGTGAGAGCCTTGTAACTCTTAAGATAATCAACTGGATCGGTGGAACCAACATAGGGTTCCACGTGCGGCATCTTGAATCGAGTCGGGATCGGTTCATCCAAGACATGTCGAGAGAGAGGTTGGACGGTATGAAAATTAAAATCGTTTGAAGATTTCTGACCATCCATCTATAGTTGGGCAAGTCGGCGGTCGATTTCTTTAAACTTACGTTCATAGTCTTCGAGCCGCTGGTGGTGGGAAACTCCAGTGGTTAAACCTCCCGATGAGTTAGAAGGAGACACAGAGGGCGTTCGCGATCATTTTCCCTTCCTAATACTATTAAGATGGGAAGGAGAGGGGGAACGTCGGGAACGATGAGTGACACGTCGAGAGTGCCAAGAATATCGTTATTCATCTCGGTGGGAAAGCCGAGATGGTTGCTCCAGAGAAGGAGACAGTGATCATCATGGATGATGGTAGCTATGCTTGGACGGTATCAATTATGCCATCGGATGCTCCGCCGATGACTGTTGCTGCTGGATTTGTTGCTGCTAAAGGCTTCTGACCACTTTTGTAAGAACATTCATTTGCTGCACGATCGCAGCAATCTGGGTGTTCGTAGTGATCATGGGTCGCGAGGAATTGGGCTCTGCTACCGATGGCAGGGGAGGAGCCTCTTCCAGTGGGAAGAGTGCCTCGTCGATCCAGTTACTGTTGACCATTGAGCTCTGATTTTCGTCATTACGAGTTGTCTTTTCTCCTACCTGATGCGCCAATCTGTTGCGGCCAACTCTCCATCGTCTGTCATCAGGAACGAACACCTGCAAAACAGTATCCGCACAGATCAATTTGTGTCCGATGGAGACCCTCCGATGTTTAAGTCAGAGACGGAAGTTGGTGAACGGGAGTTGAATGTGAACAGTAGCAGAGTTCTGGTCCAGTGTAAGCTTACCAGCCCCTTTTTTCTTACCTCCTTTATAGATGAGATTTTCATAACCGTCAGATGTGGTCCCCTATTTTATGACGTTAAATCATCGGGCCATAATCACATAATGGATCATTAATTCTCACTAATCGCACCGTGATATGCGGCCGGTAACCATTCGTGACGGTTATGGTATATCTGAGTTGACTGACCGACCATATGTCGATAGAATCCATGAGCGACCGTCGGCTAGTAATTTGTTATATCGATAGTCTAAGTCATCCATTGCTGATCGGTAGTAGTCGAATCATTAGTCAGTCAGTCGGCAAGAGGTCGGTGCGGTTCGCTCAGTTGGTCGATGAAGAGTCGAAACCGTATATTCAGCCGATGTAGAGTCAAAGTTGTTTGTCTGATTGGTCGGCTGTTGTTGAGTCGAAGTCGGTAGTCCTTTCAGAATCATGTCTGTTTATGGGGGCAGAGTCGGATGTCGGTTTGTGCTGAAAATCAGTCGATTTATGGGGGTCGATCGGTTTATCCCAACAGATGCCATCCAATCAGTCGCACAATTCTCCTCCCTATAAATGTGCTGATTAGATAATATGAGCATCATACAATAGTCTTCAAGCATTAGCTAGCAGAAGAAGATGGTCTTCTGAAAACAACCCAGCAGACAACCATGAAATCACCATCCTAGAATCTCCTTCCAAAATCACTCTATTGGTGTCTGAGGCACAACGTATCAAAGGGTGATCTTTACCAAAAAATATATATATATATATATATATATATATATCAAAAAGTGAGAAATCACCAACTACGACAAGGAGCAATCTCACATCACAAATGATAAATCCAGCTCCATCATTGTTGCCCTCTATCGTTCACATTACCATCGATCTTGAAGAAGTTAGGGGATGAGAGTTCTCACGAAAAGTGAACCAGCTGAGATGCAAAGACTGCGGTAGTGGGAGCCTAGGTTTTTCCAACTATTAAAAAACCTTCCAAATGCTAAGTTTTTCAAACTATCAAAAAAACTTCCAAGCTCCTGGTCCTCGTGAAATCAATGGCATCAACCGTAACTCTCATCACAATTCCAGCTGGGCTGTCATGGATATTGTCCAAGATCCTCTTCTAAAATTTCAACCATACTAACAATGATACTTTATCAATTGGCTCTCTAGCTAGAGATGGCAAAATATGATCCAACCCATCAACCCGATGTATGTTCGACCCGCAATAAATAGGTTTAGTTTTGAACTAAACAAATTCGAACCGTAAACAAGTTGACCCGTTTAACTTATTTATTATTTGGATCGAATTCAGATTTTCGACATCTAACCTACTTAACTCATTTAATTTGTATAATTTTTGAATTGGACCAAATTAGCTGGTATATCATTAACTGGACCATTTAAATATAAGTAATAGACCCCTCCCATACGACGTGCTTTTTTCCCAATTTCTCTTGTCCCACCCATCCCAATACCCCACCTCCGCTCTGTATTGCATGAGATGCAATTAGACAACATCAAATCCCATAGTGGATAGCGCACCATGCTACCCCTTGTATTTCACCAATTTCTGATTGTGCCACGCTACCCCTTGTATTTCACCAATACCCTAGGTCCCCATCGTGGCTAGGATTTTCTCTTCCCCTCCCTTTCCTTCTTCTTTGCACCGCCACTGTTTCGAAGACAATGCCGAGGCTATGAAATTCGACCACAAGGGCTTGCCGAAGATGAAGGAAGCAGATGTCTAGAGATGAAGGAAGTGGTGCGGCATTGATCAGAGGCGATAGAGCCATAAGGTCTAGCTCCGGAGTCCTCCTTTCTTCTCTCACCCAACTTCCAGACTTGACTTCCATCTTGTAGTGAGAGAGAAAGATGAGGTCGGTGCTTCCGCTCCACCACCTCTCCTTCATCCTTCTCCTCCTCCTCCTTCTCATTGGTGGCAGAGGCGATGTCATTCATTTGCAATGCCATCGAGAGGGCCTCATGCATGCCAAGCCCTCCTCGATTGCATGCCCCTACTACCACCACCTACACCGCCATCAAGTCCCCTTCCAGGTGCACTCACTTCTAGGCGATAACGGCCTTCCCCGCTCTACCCACTCCTCCGCTACGGCACACGCCAACTCCACCATTTGTGTCCACTTCCCTTACTTCTGCTCCAACAGCACCGGTGTATCCGCTGCAACCACCCCATCTATAAGGTCAAGATGGACGATGGCCTCGACACCATCGCCCACAACATCTTCAACAGATTTATCACCTACAAGGATGTCACGATGGCAAACAAGATCTCGAACCCCAACAAGATTGAGGTGAGGCAGAAGCTGTGGATCTCACTGTCATACAACTGTAATCCAATGGACGGTGCCACTATGGTCCGCTACGACCACATGGTCGTGGCCAGGAGCTTAGTAAAGAGGATCGTGGTGGAGTTCGGAATGAACAAGGACAAAAGTGATCAAGGACGGAGCCGGAGGTGATCGAGAACTCCAGTCGGAAGAAGTCGAAGGCGGCAAGAGTGCGTGTTGGTAAAGAGTCAACCAAGAGCACGATGAGGGCAGAGAGATGGTTAGACGGAAATATGGTGAGGATAGAGAGTAGGATTTTTTATTTATTTTTTAAAAATAGGTCGGATTTTATTTTTTTAACGGGATTATAAATGGGTTATAAACATATCAGATCGGATAGCTTATTTATTAAATAGGTCAGATTCATATTTTAAAATCTGATATATTTAATAAATAGGTTAGATTTGAATTAAGAGTTTTTTTGACTCGACCAGTATCTAACCTGACTCAATTGCCACCCCTATCTTGAGCCTAGTTTCCCTCATTAGTATAATCTTGAACGATGTATATTTTTTGTTTTATTTTATTTTAGTTTTAGAGATGGTTTTCTTTTTTGTTGAAATGGATATAAATTGACAGGTTAATTGATTTGTTCCATCTTATTCACAAATCATGTAGGAGCTTTTCTTTGGACTAATGCTTTAAATAGGCACAAATCGTGAGTCTGCAAACAATCTTGCACTAGGTTTGTCAATTGACATTCTTGATCACACATTATATTTCATAAGATGTTATTTGCACAGATTTTCATGGAGCGGAGCAAATAATAGTTAGCACATGGAGAGCATACTTCTGCTTCATATGAGGGTTATTTCACAAAATATTTTAGATGGTCTTTAAAACATATTTATATGATATGGAATTCTTTCTACATTGAGAGATTAGGGGGGAAGTCAAGACTATAAATTTTGATTAATGATCTATATAAATTAACTTTTATTGAGAGAAAAGAGAGGAGATCTACTTGCATTATAATTATTGAAATCCATACTTTTGGAAATGCACTATCGAAGAATCAAATATAAAATATCTAGTATGAGAGAAAAAGAGTATGACTACTAAAGTAAACTGTATTTCACCTTTGCATAATCCAACTTTCACACTTATGATACTCTTTCCTCTCTTTTACTCTCTTTCAGGAAGATAGACTTTTCCTTTAATCAATTTGAGCCCCAGACCATCTCCTTAAAGGAAAAAGGGCAAACACTTTCTTTCGCCCCAGTGATAAGCCGCAATAGAAGTTTTAACGTAAGCCAACAGGCAAGCTGGCACATAGCATCCTACGCCATCAAACGCCACTTTACCGTATACCAACAAATCTTTGATGCTATATCTTGCATGATAATTACGTCTTGTATAAAATGGCTGAAAAGACGTGCATGGCAAAAGGCTTAATAAGTTTTTCACCTGCTTAATTGGATTGCAGTCATCCATCATTAGCCCTAACTCAACCATCTGCGTAAGAGATTCTAAGAAACATTTATTAGTTGATAAGAATACGACCGACCCATTTAATTATTATTCTCTCTTGATTTGTTGATGGTATAGACAGGCATTCTGTACTCCTTAAAATAGTCATGTAAATTACATGCACATAATTTCTTTTATGAGGTCGGTAAGGCATTTATTATTTTCCCGTTGCTCCATTCATAAAAGTCACTCGACAAAATAGTATTTTCCTGTTGCCCCATGCATTAATCCCAGATAAGTAATTTTCTTAAGTGGGAATCGAGGTGAGGTACTTATAATATTATTAGAATGGCAGGAGTCACTAACTTGGATTGACATGTGCAATTCCATCAAACGGGGAACAAAAAAGCCTGATCACCTGTAGAAGTATCAACAGCACCTGGAGGCCCAATACCCCACTCCAAAATATCAGGCCCATGGAACAACTACACCCATAGTCTTATGGCCTAATTAGTTAGAGTTCTGGAGAAATTCTTTGTGCATCGCATATGATATAAAAAATCTGATGTAGAGCATACCGTCTTATCTGATTAATTCATATAGTTATTATTTTTTAATATATATTTAATACCTGCAAATTGATTTTTTCGTTTAAAAATTTTATATGACGAAAATACCCCCATCTTTTAGAAAAAATTATGACATCCAGTGGCATATTATAGCCTAGGATGTCATAATATGGCCCGAGATATCATAATATGAAAGATATATTTTTATCCAATTACTTTTTAATATGCATTTAATGCCTGCAGCTTTATTTTTTCATTTAAAAATTTTGAATGATGAAAATACTCCTGTTTTTTGAAAAAAAATTATGACATCCTGTGCGTATTATGACATCCTGCATTATATTATGATATCTTTGGATAAAAATTATAACTTTCTAGATGTAAGTTGTTATAATTTTACCAAAGAATTGGGATATTTTTGTCATACAAAATTTTTAAATGAAAAAATCGATGTGCAGGCATTAAATACGCATTGAAAAGTGATAGCTATATAGACCAATCAGACAGGATGATGCGCTTTATGTCGGATTTTCTATACCACCCGGTGCACAAAGAGTTTGCCTAGAGTTCAATCTCATCGAGGCTAAAGTAAGCCCATGGAAGCCTGTTGGACCGATACAGCCCAAAAGAAAATCAAGTATGGAGTAGATCTGAGTCCGTTTCCGCCGTGTGTTGAATCTAGTCCTACACCATTCCAACCCAACCCAACCTAATATATATATATATATATATATATATATATAAAAACAGAGGCTTGAAGCCTTCATTTGACACATGGTTTATTAGGGAAAGACGAAGAGAGACACGTGGCATACCTAAGCTTCTCTATTCGAGAGCATGCGCAGAGATAGAGAGAGATCGGGACTCCGTCAATTATGATTGATGTCACAATGCTCACTCACAGAAGCTTCAGAAGCTCCTTCGCTGTCACCATCTCCGGGTGGAGGAGAGATTTATGGGAAGGAAAGCAACGAGGCCGGTGGCAGAGGTGGGGGGGAGGGGGAGAGTTTTGCTGTTGGAGAATGGGCTGCTGCGGACGATAAAAAGGCCGATGTCGGTGGCGATTAGGAGGAAGGCGATGGCAGAGACCGATGGGAGGTGGCGGCGAGGAGAGATCTGTGGGAAGAACAGTACCTGAGAGAGATTGGAGGAGGAAGGCCGTCACCGTCACCGTCTCTGACTGAAAGAGAGATCTTTGGGAAGGAAAGCATGGAAGCTCCCTCACCGTCATCGTCTCCGTCTCCGTCTCCATCTCTAGATGGAGGAGAGATCTATGGGAAGGAAAGCACCTAGGGCCGATGGCAGAGGAGGAGGGGGAGGGTTTTACTGTTTCTCATTTCTTCTTCTCCATTGTAACCCCATTGTGCATCATCGTCGGTGGCCATCGCATGTCGTCAGCCTCCCACCTCTCCATCGTGGTAAGTGTAGAGGATTGCTAGATTCCTCGATATATGTATCTCTGCGGGGTGCAGGGACATACAAGCTGGAATGAGTACCATAGACTAACATCTCAGAAAATCATTCTTAAGAACTGAATCTGTCTCATCTCCTCTAATTTTATGACACGAGGCCTGAGTAAATGTAGTGGAGTGACTAATCTATCCCTATGTGATGGTTTACTAAATCTTTTCACAAATATTCATCAAAGATTTTTTTAGTGGCTGTTTAAGTCACTAATTGCAACAATCCATTATGGGCATATATATGCTCCTTCCATAGATGTCACGCCCCGAACTCAATATCCGAGTCGGATACATGATGGCCGCACACTTCTTGGAGCAAGTCCTAAAGAATATGCAAGGCCAAAAATATTTCATTACAATCTCAACATCCATAATGTCTAATTTTAATAATAACTTATAAAATTTATATAATTATAAATTAAATTTTTTCAATCCTCTGATCAGATATCATGACACTCTATCTATACATCTGCTCATCTGCAAATCCATACCATAGCCAATCATGAGCATCCTGTATCCTGAGAAGAAAAAGAAAGATGAAGGGGTGTAAGCTTTACAGCCCAGTAAGAATTTTCATATCACACTGATATAATAATATAATCTGAAAATAAGAATAAGCAATAAAATATAAAATCTCATGTTCAATATCTGAAATACTATAAATATTTATAAATTATCTGTCTTGTCAAAAAAATGCATCATCATATGTTAACAATAAAATATTTTTTATTCAACAATTGTTTCATGTCTTATCTTTTATTTCTCTTTTATAATCACATGATTTTTAACCTTTTCTTTCTGGCTCTAGACTAACCAAGTCTATACCTCAGTCATCATCCGAATCAACTTTCACTTAAAAACCTTTCAAGACTGTCCCAGGATGAGCTCCTGACCGGTTATCCCACATACGAAAGCCCGTGAGAGGCTGTCCCAGGAATAAGCTCCTGGCGGGCTATCCAGGCATGAGCTCCTGACCGGCTGATCCACCTATAAGCCAGTGGGGCTGTCCCAGGCATAAGCTCCTGGCGGGCTGTCCAAGCATGAGCTTTGACCGGCTGATCCACCTATAAGCAGTGGGGGCTGTCCCAAGCATAAACTCCTTGCGGGCTGTTCCACATGACAAAGCTAGTCCATACCATATCTCTTTTTTTTCATTTAATCATTATATATTGATTTCATCAAATCAATTCCGACTTACATTATAATCAATTTAGATATGTCATATCCATATAATCATGCCATCAATCTCTAATACATATATATTGACATAACATACTCATGCTCAAAATCATATAAGTAAATAATGGTGTCTCGGATATAGCAAATTCATCGATCTCAAATCCAATGATGCAAAACCAATGATGCAAGATCAACGGTAAAATAACATATATAATAGTGATTATGTACAGAGATTCTTACTTTTACTGATGATTGATCCAAACACAGAAATCAATGTTCTTCTTTGATTTATGAATTTTTCTGACAAGATATTCCACTCGATATCTTATGCAGACAATCGTATCTCTTCATAATCCTGATCAAATATAAAAATCATATATGGAGAAATTATCGATAACCGATCCTAATAACATAAATTTAGGACTTCTCTTAGGATTACCCAAAATCAGGATTTGTCGAGTATCTAGACCCTCCATTGGTCCACAAGACTTCTAGAGAGAAAAATTCATGAAGAGAAAAAAATTTTTAGAGAGAGAAATGGAGAGAGAATCTTTATACCCTCCAAATGAAGTAATCATGATCGAGATCATTAGAGGTCCTATCAGGTGACTTAATATGAATTAACCATGATTGATGTTATTAATTTCGAATATTGATCGGATCGGATCTAATCTATGCACGAACTTCGGAGCAATCTCAAGTCATCATATTTTCATCTCAATTTTATCCTAGGGTCCGTGATGAAATCAAGAGAGAGAAAGACCTTAGGAGAGAAAATCTAGAGAGAAAGTAGAGAGAGAATCTAGAGAGAGAAATTAGAGAGAGAAAAGTAGAGGAGGAGAGAGGAAAGAGAGAGAAAGGAGGGAGAGGAGAAGAGAAAATTCTCTCATTCTTTTTTTTCTCTTTTTCTTTTTTTTTTCTTTTCTTTTCTTCTTCTCTTTTTCTTTTTCTTTCTTTTCTTTTCCCATTTTCTTCTTTCTTCCTCTTCCTTGGCCAAACAGGGAGGACCAAAGGGAGGCTCAATGGCTCGACTCCGCAAGAGGTGGCGGTGTCTGGTCGATGGTGACAGAGCAAGGGGATGCGGGCAGCGAGGTTCAACCGACGAAAACTTAGAGAAAATCAAAAAAACAGGGGTCCACCCCTTACCTCTTGTTTTTCGATCATTGGCCGGTCGCTGGCGCCAAGACCCATAAGGAAAGAAGGTTAAGAGATAAGGGTCCTATCCTAGGGGTTGGATGCCGCAATTGGCGGTGCCGGTGGCTGGAAAAGAGAGGAAAGGGTCCGGTCGAAACAGAACAAAATAGGATTCACCCTTTTCATGAATTTTTCGGCGAGCTCGACGGCCGGCGAGGGTGCACGAAGCCATGGGAAGGAGGAAAAAAAGAGAGGAAGGAGGAGAAGGGCTTACCTCAAGCTTCAGCAACATCGTCGGCTCCAATTTTAGTGAGCACGAGTACAAAGGTCACGGCTTCAATGGAAGAAATCAAGAGGAAAAGAGAGGGAGGAAGGCCGGTGGAGGGTCATGAGGGAGAGGGGAGTCTTATTTATAGAGGGTCCTAGAGCTCTAAGGATCCTAAAATTCTTCTCCGTCCGGGATTCATCAGAGTCTTCTTCCCGTTTCATTTTTTTTTTTTTTTTTTATGGGCTTTGGGCTTTTGGGCTTGGTCCAGGTTCCAAATGGATCGGGTATTACAATAAACTTTTGAAACAGATTCAAACTTTCCGTTGTCGTTAGTATCCTTGCATATACTCAATATTTATTTAAAACGGAGCCTGAAATTGCACCAGGCATCCTTGGAAGGCATCGGAGGGCTCTACGGATCAATTGGAGGATTTGAGAGTTTGTTCTGGCATTTTGAAGGAGGGAGAGGAATGGGCTTTGGGAGAGGAGCTTGGAGAAAGAAGTGGTGGCCATGGCTTTGAAAAAGAGGAGCCATTATAAGTGGCTTGGAAGGAAGCCCTATTTACTTGACATTTTAATTGGAGCTGAAGAGGAGAGCGACAATAAGAGAATAGGAGTCTCATACAAATCACGCTTGAGAGATATAGAGACGGAATTTTTCATCTTCGAAAAAAATAATAGATACTGTACAATTAATTATTTTAAAGAAATAATATGAACCATCGTGGTGGTAGCCCACGCGGAATGGATTTTATCTATCACGCTTGTACCACATCGAACATTCATTTAGCAGGGGTAGCTACGCCGGTTGCCCTCCCCCCACCCCATTTTTTTTATCAAAAAAAATACTATAATAATTCCATATATTTTAAATACGTCAAGTTGATCATGAATTCTATATATCTATCGAAAATTTATAAGATTATTTTGTGATATGATACAATGATTAAAAGGTATACCAATCATATTGGATGATGAATTCACAGTTTATTTGTATAATTTAAAAATTATTTAGATGATGAAATTGAAAATTTTATTAGATTCATAGATTAAATCAATATAACGAATAAGATCATAGGTTACAAACTACACTAAGCTTATATTTATAAATATTCTGATTTTTTTCTTTATTTAGAATTCGAATCGATTCACTCCAAAAGTATTTCTAAATATTTATCAATATAGACGCATCTTACTCTATAATTTATTATTATTTAAATTATTTTTAATATATATATAATAAATATAATAAATTAATAAAATAAAATATTTTTTTAAGAAACTTATTTATAGAAAGAAACTATTTTTCTGCTCTCTTCTCGTTCATTCGATCTCTTATAAAACCTCTGGGAAAAGACGGAAATCTCAAGTTTATGAGATTTTATGGTAGTTATAGCGGCATGTTGGTTCCTTGAGATTTTGAAAGCTTAATCTTGGTAAAACCAAACAGCAGATATTCAAGAGATAAATAAATTTTAATTACTCAAATTTGAGATATATAAATATTTCAAATTTTTATATTTTAAAAATTAAAATAAAATAAAAAGAAATATGGTTATGCCTAAATCTTTAAAAAATATAGAAGGAAGAATTGTGATTGTATTTAAATTTATTTTAAATTTCTCTATTATGATAATGACAACAAAAAACTAATAGAGACAATACTATATATATATATATATATATATTAAAATAGAAGCTTAATATTGATAAAGCCTTCATTTGACACGTGTGTGGTTATCGATAAGATAGTGGAGAATAAGGGAAGGAAACGGGAGAATTACAACAACAAAGGGGTGGCATAATTGTATATGTGATTCTCTTGAGCTACATCATAACGGCGGAAAGATGAGGATAGAGAAAAATTCAGAGGCGAAGAATATAGTAAAGATGAATGAATGCTAACATTGAAGAAGCTGAGGATTTTAAGAGTAGCTAGACTGCAAAAGGTTCACAGGGAATCTCAAATTTAGAAAAAAATAATATAGCTTATAAATAATTTATGATATATATTATGTACAAAATATATTTTTTATTTTTTAAATTATTTTTAAAATATATATAGTATAGATATTAATAAATTATTAAAATAAAATATTTTTTTAAAAAAATTATATTACGTGTATGGCATGGAGTTACACGCTAGTAAGAATTAAATTAAGACACGAAATTCTCAGTAGGGACAAATGCTTCAGGATTAAATTATGTAATCCATGCTAGGAGCCGCCTGCATTCGGCCTCTTCACCTGAGATTAATTAGAAGCATCTCCATAAAAAATGCCGCCTGTCCCCAGGTACCGCTAAGATGCATTGTAACTGAATAAAATTGAGCCAATTAGGCCATAAAGACTTGCTACCTAACAATGGCTCGAAACTATGCAGATCTAATCACATATTCCGTCATTACTCATAAAATAAAATAAATAAAAACAAAACCACCTTCATGCTCTAAATAACCTCGAATGAATCGCCAAATTCATCAGTTCCCATCACTAAACAACAATATCCAACCCTTCTCGTTGAACAATGCCGAGGAAGTCATCGATATAAAAGACACCCTTGCCACCGGTTTCCCCTCTTCCCTTTTCTTCAATTCATTGTTTCTGCACACAAAGTTAAGCAGAAACCATGAGCATCCAACACAAGGAGCAGCAGATTACGCAAAGAAAGATATCGAACAGTCAACCATCATCTCCCAACCAGAGATCTCCAGTAGTGGGGAGGAAGTCTCAACGGCACGATGGATGCTGCAGGATCTTTGCCATGTTAATCTCTGTGCTCTCAGAGACACAGCAGCCATCCAAGGCAAGTCTTCAGCAACAGGTATCAAACAGCAACGAGATCTTTGTAACTCAGATTGAAGCATGACTTTAGTTTTTCAATTACCATTTTCTGTGACTACACCATCAACTATGAGCTGCTTGCAGATGCCCATATTTCAGCATAAATAACAGAGGAGCAAAACCTTACCTCTTCACAGAATTTGAGCATTCCTCAAGCATTGTGGTGGAGAATGGAGAAGCCATCCTCCCCAACGCATGCACCAAATGATATTTTAGGACAACTTCAGATCCCTGGATTTCAAAAAGAACTGGAATTTGAAAAATGAAATTTACAATCAATCCACTAAAATTCCTCAGCATTGCAGTGGAGACTAGAGAAGCCATCTTAAATGCACCTAATGGTATTTCAGGATGACTTCAGAACCCCGGATTTCAAAAAAGAACAGAAATTTGAGGGGGGGGGGGGGAAGAAAAATTAAAAGCAAACAACAATAGTTACGGTTTAGATAGGAAAGCTAGCTTTTTCTGGATGTTGAAGTATTTTTCTGTTTTTCAATCAAGGTTGGTGAACTCAGAGAGGAGCTTCAACGTCAGAGAGAACTCAAGGACACTTACAAAGCTCGTATGGAGAGGATGCAGGACTATCTCGGTTCTGCTTAGACATTGCACAGCAGAATGGATTCCTGCACCACATATCCAACAACCAGCAACCCCCTCATCCCACAGAATTCAATCATGAAACAACCTCAAAACCAGTTGATAGGATGACCGGTGATCCTCATTTAGCGGCCATTAGGGATCAAGCAAAGATCAATGGATGGTTTATTGAGCCCCATGAGGTGAGCATATGTATTTTTCTCTTTCAATCTTGTTATCATTCTTATGTAATACCTACTGCAGAGTTGTACCCCACTATAACTCCTCCATTTGCAACGGTTGCCACCACAAGACTTCATAGCATGTGAAGAAGGATGCTAATACACAGGCATCCTGTAGATATAATCATGTCTAAAATCATTAGGAGCATTCTCAGTGACATCGCACAAGAAATTGCAGCTTATATTCACTTTTCACCAGAAGAAAAGCTTATTACAGATAAATAGGTTCTAACAAGAGGACCAAGATATGAATCAGACAGAAACAATGAAACTTAACTGCAAGCCCAACAACATGAGTTTTTTTATTAATTTTAAAAAAAAAAAAAAAAAAAGAAGCGATTTTATATGATGACTTTGGGGACACGACATAGCATCTAATTTCCTCCAACAGAATAATCATGTTTTGATCAAGTATGGGGATTCCATTGCTGTCATAAATTCTGACATCTATATAAGTATTGCTATAGATAATACTTAAGTTCAGATATGCATGTCCATGGCAATCCAAGTTTGACTTTTTGATAATCCTCCAAGTGCTATTTAGAGTTCCTGGGAAAGAAAAGCATTTGACTCAACTGTTTACTTCAAGCCAACCACAGCGATGTAATCTGTATGATATTTCATCAACTTGAGGGTGCATCAGTCATCAAGTAATGACTTATTTATCGTGAATTAAATTATATTACAGGTTTTATGTTTAATATAGTAGTATCATGACAAAATTGGTTCATAACTCAACCGCTTACTTTATTTTGGCTGCTAATCCTGCATAAAGAATATATCTTTATGCATAAAATTACTAAAAAAGTAAAGGAATGATGTACTAAAACTTCCTTAACTGGTTGTACAGTTAAAAGTTATTCGATACTTGAAAAACATTTGAAGAAGCTGATATATTTGCATAAGCAAGGATCTAAGATTGAAAAGTTATTAGTCATCAATTATCAAAAGTCATATTATCACTAATCAAAATAAACACTATAAATGGATTATCAAATAATCTATCACTATTTCTTAAGAAAAAAAAATTCTTAAGCTCGAGCAACAGCCTCGGTTGTTCCAATCTCTGGACAAACTTAGATGCAGCATTTTTTAAAATACAAAAAGCACATTCTGTATTGAGTGCAGAGCGGTACCTCTTGTGTTAAGGCTTCAAGGTACCCATCTGAGATGGTCATCAGCTACCAATGTTCATAACTCTTCAAGCTCACAACAGACATGAAACTTTTTATCATCATAAACTATAATCTCGTGACAGACAGTGATAGGTTGGGATTCTAATCAAGGAACCCATGTGAGATGGCGTAACCAAGTGAAGATGTTTACAATAGCTAGTTCCAAGGAAATTAATTGGAATCGATCACAAGCACATGATGACCCACAAATTTCTGGGAATAGCTCCTTGGCTATGGTTATAACTTCTTGCAAATTGTTTGATATCTGGGCAGAAGGTAATAGATATGCTGCTTCCCATTGATAACTAACAGTAAACAATGCAATTTACTCTGAGCAGATAGAGTTTAATGAAAAGATAGGCCAGGGGACCACAGCTGACATATACAGGGCGACTTGGCGAGGCCTTGATGTTGCTGTTAAGTGTATATACCCAACATACTTCCAATTAAATGAAAGTGGTGAAGAATTCTTTGCCCACGAACTTGATACTCTTTCACGTCAACGCCACCCTTATGTGTTGCGATTAATGGGTGCATGTCTCCTCCCACCAGAAAATGGATGGGTGGTCACAGAGCTGTTGAGTGGAAAGACTTTAACAGAATGGTTGCATGGACATAAGGAGAGGCAAAGAGAAAGGTCAATACCTCTTCCCCCTTTGAAAGAAAGGTTAAAGAAGGCGTTGGAAGTTGCTCAGGCAGTGCAATATCTTCATGAACAAAAACCCATGGTCATCCACAGAGATTTGAAGCCAAGTAACGTACTCCTGGATGATTGTTCGCATGTTCGAGTGGCTGACTTTGGGCATGCTCGGTTCCTACCTGAGGGACAGGCAGCACTGACAGGTGAAATAGGTAAGAATCTAATGTCTACATACTTGCATGAAGTAATGAAGGATTGCATATTGTCCATCAAAGTCATCATCTAACAGATGCCAGATGCTCAGCTGGCATCCCTTGCCCTTGTAAGAGTCTTGGCCTCAACCCTGGAAAACAGGTAACAGCTGTACTGCAGGAAAATTTTTTTCCTGGATAGTTGATCAGATACTTAATTGAAGCCAACTTTATCTTCAGTTCGGTTCTCAATATAGTAAAAGACTGGGCTACTGATGAGAGATTAAGTCATCAATTCACCATGAATTTTCAGTAATGACCAGATACAGAAAAACATCATTTAAGCCGGTGCATAACATGCACAGAGCTGACCTTTCATATATAATGACAGAGACACAAGCAAACTTATGTTCCATAGTTACTGAGAAGGAAAAAAACTACGTATTATATCAAATTAATTTACTTTCGTAAAGTTTGACTCTTAAATGCTTCCTCTTCAATTTTCAGGGACTTATGTGTACATGGCACCTGAGATAATCCGATGTGAACCATATAATGAAAAGTGTGATGTTTATAGCTTTGGCATCATATTGAATGAGCTGATTACTGGTCAACATCCGTACATAGAGACCAGCTTCAAACCTAGTCAGGTATAATCCAATCACCTGCTCAGACCTTCAAGATGAACCTTCTTAAACATGTATGCTCTAGCTTTTCTAGGAACAGTATGCTGATGATTCACAATAATAATGCATTTCAGATATTATCTTATGTTGAAGCAAGTCGAAATTACCTTTGAGATATCAAATAAAACCAAATCTAAAATTCTGAAATTGAGTAGTCCCTAAGTACTTTAAACATCATATTCACATGTTCATTATCTTTCACCAAAAGTTCTGGGAGTTGCTCTGCACTTCAGAGCTACCAACAAGCATTATGTATGCCCACTAAGCTTCTGCGAAGATACTGAATTTACCAAAAAAACACTCAATCCTCATAAATAGAGTTATACGAAAAAATCAAGGTGCAATCTAGATCTCAATAAAATCATGCTGTCATGCAATTTCCTTTCACGCAAAGATCAGTGGATAATGTTATTCTTATATGTGTTCCCCTAAAGATTGCACTGGAAGTTGGAGAAGGAAGGCTTCGGCCAGCACTGCCCGAGGATGATGGCCAATACGAAGAGCTCATAGACCTCATATGTTGTTCATGGAGTGAAGATGCTTCAGCAAGACCTTCATTTGCAATTATCTCTTCTACTCTTAGAAAGATCCAGGAGAAGTTCAACTAGATTGAGATGCTTGTTGTATTTGTAATGATTTTTTACAATGAAAATGAAAAAAAAAAAAAAAAGAACCAGAAAAAGAAAAAAATGTGTGGTCTACAGCCAACATTGTCGTGTGTTCAATTTCTTTCGGTAAATAATGGCAGTTTCCAGCTGCAGTGTCACTCCAAGACTCTAATTTTGCACTCCTAAAGCTGAATACTTCTTATTTCATGTTTCAGAATACATAACCATGCAAGAACACAATTTACAGGAGTCGTCAAGATGACCTGGCTTAAGTCAAACTCAGTTTTATGTATTTCTGGTCATATAGTTTGGAAGGAAACATTTCCTCCAAACTCTGACCTGCGAGAGCATTGAGACAATGATGTAGATTGTATAGCTTATACCTCAGGAAACCAGGCAGCATCATGCCGGAATGCAGGGAGAGAAAAAAAATACTCTGTAGACAAGATGTTAGAAAAACAAGTGGCGACAATGGCATGACACAAAATGCTATTTGTAGACATACAGTCTGAAGTAAATCAACATGGTCTTTACTGGTATTTTGTGAGCTAAACTTGGCTGAGGGAATATAAACAAAATATATTAAATACAATTTTCAAATTTGTTGCATAAACCTCTAAGTTTCCCCAAGTACCCACACCCAAGACTTAGAAATCAGTAAGATTATGACACTTGGGTGTGGATCTGCAAGAAGAAATTCCTAATGACTAAAAGAACCCAATATTTAGACACATATTTACACCTGAAAATCATACTCAAGTCCATGTCACATAGATCTTCAATCAATAAAACCATACAAACTTACTTGTTATTTAGATTTGTTTACACTAGTAGCATAATGAAAATAGGATCAGCAGCATGTAATTCACAAAAATTTTTCATATCCAAAAATATTAGAGTTCATGTCTTATCTTTTGCTTGTTCAACATTTTATGTTTGTGTTGCTTTCTGTATTTCTGAAATCTGATTTGTACTGAAGTGGACATAGATACATTATTAGTCAATGAAAGGATCAATAAGACAAAGTTTGACTAGACTGAAGAATAAAATTTGAGCAAATATCAGCTGCCAGAAAAGAAATTCCTGAAGTTATAGATACAACCACCAATTCCTGATATTTCTCATAAATTATTCTGTTACTAGTTAATGTACTTCAACATATGGATACAACAATAAATAAGTAATAGAAGAGCGATGCTAGTTCCTATCAGACTGAATAACTTCATGTTAGAGATGAAAAAATATTTGCATGAGCATCACTGGGCATTCCCTCCATGGACATCAACCATCTTGTACATATCTCCCTGCCTTTGCACCTCAAGAGGAAGGTTCTCCCTGCAGATATTCTATTGTTTAGTTAGATATGCAAATCTTAATGATACTTCAGTGACTACGACAGAACAATACCTATGCAACTGGATCAGAGAATAATCGATCTCCGCAATGACGGTAGTCTCTTCATGCCCCGCGGTTGCAATTATTTCACCGAACTTCGAAAATGTGAAAAGTAAAAGACTTGCTAACCCAAGGCCTCCATATAACAGCAGTTGTCAGTATACAGAACAATTTGCTTCCTTTATTTTACACTTACCGGTCCAACAAGACCAGAATGACCCCATGTAATGTATTCAGCACTGGTATTAGGGTCCCGGGCTGGTGCACAAGTTGCAACAAACAACTGCCATGAAAATTAGTATTGGTTAAGATTAATTTGGAAAACAGGATTTATGCATTATGAAGCATAAAACAAGTGAAATGAGGAGCAAAAAGCAGAGAGCGAGAGATTATTACCTGATTATCAGCAGCCCTGCAGATTGTTATGATTGAAGCAAATAATAGCAATAATTAGTGCAATTGAAGTTTAGTTTCAAGAGAAAATTAAAAAGGTGTATGCAGGCATGCATGAGCATGTGCACATGCACACATTCACACATTATGGACGATCTATCAGTTTGTGTTCATAATCCATATGCAAATGACACTTCTTTTTTTTTTTCCAAAACTATTTCAGTTTAAGAAGTCCTTAAGACATAAGGAAAATGACTGTTCAAAGTAATGAAAGAAGTCGAAGCGAACAGTTATAGTATTTTTTGTTCCAATAATTCAAACCAAAGGCTACAAAATTTGGAAACATGCTGGTCCATGAAGCCTTGAATCGCGGTGATCGGTCCACTACCTGGTGGAGCTTGTCAATGTGGGAAGTCTATTTCTAAGTACTGTAGGGAGATGCATGCATGGAAATCACACCGAAAGAATGGAACCAACCAAACCGATGACTTGTTCGATTACCGATAAATGCAAAGTCCACTTGGATTCTCTGGCTTTTCAGTATTCCAAACGCTGAGGTATCTAAAAAGAGTGTTTCCAGTAATAATGCCCTGGCTGTCATACAAACTCTAAATTGCCAGTCCCTTTCTTCCAACTTGGGGGAATAACCTTGAAGCATAAAGATCTCGTTGACTTGTGCTCAATTGGTGAATTGGATGTAGACGTCATATATATGGTTCTGAATTGAAGCATCGCATGTGCTTGATTGTTACTCATTATGCCTTCTAAATCTTGATGATTCCTTTAAAAATCTACGGCATATTTGATTAGAAAAAGTTGAACTGTGGAATGGAAAGGGAAATAAACGAGTCATATCTTAGCCATTTGGTTGAAGGAATCCATTATGATTCCCGAGGAAACCGGAATGTCCCAATCCCTGCTCAAAATCCCTGTTTTGATTACAAACCAAACACATCGGAGGATATGTTCATTTCAATATCCATTACAATCAATTCCAGTCATCACCCAAATGCGTGCATTATATTTATAGTATTTAGTTCAACTATTTCTATTTGCTTTCGTGTTAGGTAATTAAGTTACATATAGCAAATAAGTCAGATTTGATCAAGACAATTGGGATGTATTTAGTTCAAACTAGATTATAATTGAAATCTGAATGAATTGAAATAAAAATTGGAATAATTATATCCTTAACATGTTTAATACATGATTGAATTTGAATACTAGTAAGAATTTGATTTTGAAAAATTGAAGTATGTTTATTCCCCTCTGAAATTCAAATGAAAATAGAATTCTCTTCAACTAAATGATTGAAATGAAAATTACTCATTCTTATTTCTATTTTAGAATCTAATTTTTTTTAACCATGCCTATGTCTCTGTCTTGGTGATACACATATAACTTATTTTCCTCGATGAAGCAATGATTCAGTCTGATGCTATTATCTTTCACTTCTATGGAGCCCGAACCCAGGATTAATAAGCAATTAGCAAGTATGAGACAGGTGATGCATCACTGTGAGATAATTATTTGGCTGAAAACTTTGATGCTCAAGAATTTCATACCTAGCAAGACTCTATGATTGGATGGTGCCAAAAAAATGCATTGTTTATAAATATACGAAATCAACTCATTACTGCAAATGTTTGGGATGACAGGTCCCCTTGAACTGGCAACTGTTGTCCCGTGGGATGTTGTGAGCTAGTATAGGGGGAACCACGTGATGTCCGTATCCAACGTAGGTGGGAGGTGGAAGAACACGGCTGTGGCCGAATCTAGCCACATGCACATGATAGATTTTTGTCGGTTGCATCATCGACTCTAGAATCTGGAACTTGTCAGCTCCCTTCTATTACCATGGTATCACCCATTGAACCACTTTATTTATATTCTAATATTCTAGCAAGAAGGAAAACCACGCTTCAAAACAAAGCAAGAAGGAAAACCGTAATGTGTCATTGGATGACTAGCAAATGGGCGGAACCGACTAGCTTGGTGTCCCCACTAATTTGGTGTCTTCTTCTTGGAGTCCAGATCCTCTACGGCAACTCTGCCCCATAGAATCCTATGCTATCACAGATGACTACCACGTCATTCATCTCAGAGATAACTGGCTCTTATTCACTTTTGAAATGTAACTAGATGCTATTAATGGAAATACTGTACGTCATGATGGTGAAAGAGAGCCATTCAGCTTTTAGATGGATGATATGGTCGGTACCCATGGTGAGGTGTTTTTTTTTTTTTTTTTGCTAAAACAAACGGGAGTTGAAGGAAGGCGATCCTAGAGCAGTCAACAGACCGGATGCGGATCCGAGACTCATGGATATTTATCTGATGGATCCGAATCTAGTACTAGCATTGGATCTATTTATCCAAATCTGGACCCGATAAATCATAATATAAATAGATAAGATCTGGATATTTAATACCCAGACCCAATAGATCCAGAATCCGATGATATAATATAATATATATATTAAAAATATTTAATATCCCATCCAAGACTCTCTCTCAGTCTCCGTCTCTCCCTCTCTCTCAGTCTCTCAGTCTCCCCGAGGTCCCTGACGGCGCCTCTCCCACTCAGCCGCGAGATCCGTTCACCGGCAATCGGACCCGACACCAACATCAGCCCTTGACTCCCTTCTCCAGCTCTTCGCTTCCAATCTATCCAAACTCGCCCCTCCTCGCCATCGGTAATGCGGTCATGGCCACCGTCGACTGCAACTTCATCACCCACCTCGTCGCCGCCTGCAAATATCAGATATATTGACGCTGGAACAAAACATGTGAAGGAAAACATCTCTTGATTTTAAGATATTATCCTAGCTCAGAAAAAAATGGCCTATTTGAATAGAACATTACAATCTAACACTACATGATTTTGTATATTTAGATATGGATGGTTTTTATTTAACCCTTGCAAAGGGTCAAACAGTGCTTTTTGAAGAATATTTTAAACAGATTGCAAGCCTAAGATGTGCAGACCTTTTACTTGATGTTTCTGTTGTAACCAGTTTGTTGATGTCATGCCCCAAATTCGAGACATAACACGGCCATGCTACCGAGAGATGGAGCCCACGATAACACGAAGCCAATCCATCATAATCATCTAAAATCCATCAAATAAAAAGATTCAATTTCATTATTCATCAAATAATCGAATCAATATTGGTTCAGAGCATCTAAATCCAAAAGCAAGTACCAACCCGAATCTCAATATTTATAAATAACTACAAATCTGTGATTATAAAATAACTAAACTTCTGCTATCAAATTTTCAAGCTTGCTATGCAGATCTTCAAACTTGGATTCCTTTTGCCGATCCTAACCTTATTCCTCTGTTCAAACAAAAAGAAAACAAAAAGAATATGAGCTACACTAGTCCAGTAAGTAAAACTTGCACTTTCTTATCGGATCAAATATAAGTTTTTCATGATAATGCAATATTTAAAAAATAACAGGTAATACAAAATAAAGCATTTCATAGAGCATATAACAAAACAAGTTATAAACTCATCATGCATGCATAAATCATGTATATTTCACAATCATGAGTCGTAAATCATTTTCATCATATATTCATGTCATGTTTCAAAATATTGCTCACAGATATTCGTGCTAAGATCACTATTATACCCATGACAGGGCCATGTTTCTTAATCGACAGAGTTCTTAATTCATGTGCCAACTTTATACCCGCTGGCAGGACCATGTTTCGTGTGGATGCTAGCTCCGGATGTCGACCTTCCCGAAGGGATTCATTCATAGCCATCTGAGAGCCTTTGAAATCATTATATCTTTTTCTTAAAGCATACATATACATAGATGGAAAAACAATAAAATTCATGCTTCATAATCATACTATTTTCATAAGACATATTCATGAAATCAATGCTCATAATAAAACATGCTTTTTCATATCACATATGCTGATCCTTATTTTATGAAAAATTATGATTTCATCAATAGCAATTCTTTGCATAAAAACATGATCATTTAAAAATAAATAAGGAGCATAAGATCTACTTACCTCGTTCATCTTAGATCTTCGGACTTCGTTAGAAGAATCAGCTAATCCTATTTAAAATATCAAATCATTATCAATTCTATTCCATAAATATAACAAGATTAAATCATAAGGAAAGAGGACTGTTGATCGGATGTGTCGGACCATCCAGATACCAAGGCAATTCAGGATCTCTGATCTGAGGATCAGATTCAAGTGACTTGATCAAGAAATTGTGAAGCACAGATTAGATCAAGATCAATCAATAGAGTTCATTAATAATGAATTTGAAAGATCCTTGATATGATCAAATGAGGTTGATATACAGCACGGATATCAAAGCAACTTTGGATCATCTTGTTAGAGTCAACATGAGCCCCTAAAAGATGAAGGCATGACTTGGTATAGGATTCATAGACTTTTTTAGAGAGAGAAAGTCAATCATGAGAGAGAAAGTAGAGAGAGAATCTTCGTATCCTTCAAAAGTGGCAATCATGATTGAAATCATCAGAGGTCATATCAAGGTGACTTAATATGGATTAACCATGATTGATGTTATCAATTTCGAATAAGAATCGGATCGGGATCCAATTCTGCATGAATTTTGGAGCAATTTCAGGTCATCATATTTTTATCTCAAGTTTATCCTAGGGTCTATGATACAATCAGAGAGAGAGAATGACCCTCGAGAGATAAAATCCATAAAAAGAGATAAAAAGTCTAGAGAGAAAATAGAGAGAGAATTTAGAGAGAGAAAATAGAGAGAGAATTTAGAGAGAGAAAGTCCAATTGTAGAGAGAGAGATGAGAGAAACTTTCTCTCACGTATATTTTTTATTATTATTTTTTTCTTTTTCTTTTTCTTTTTTTTTCTTTTTCTTTTTCCTTTTTCTTTTCTTTTTCCTTTTCTTGTTCCTATGGCCTTCTTTGGCCGAAACAGGGGACCTAGAGGTCCCCGTGCCTTTGACCGGCCGATCACGGCCATTCCCCGCCCGACGGTGGCCGACGGCAAGGGGCGACCCTCCCGTGCTCGGAGACCGAAGCCGGCGGTCGGCGGTGACCGTCGGTGCCATAAAAAATCAGGAAAAGGGAGAGAAGAACAGGGCTTTCTTCTCCGATGAAATCCGACGGCTCCTGTCGCCGACGGTCGTGTCCACAGGCATGGAAAAGAAGGGAGAGAAGAGAGGAAGAGGTGGAAGGACTTACCACGGCCTCCGATGACCCCCACCGGCGTGAAATAGCGGCGAGCACGAGTCGAAGGGCCGCGGCTTCAATCGAAAAAATCGGAGAAGAACTCCGACGATCGTCGGTGACTATTGTGTCCTTTGTTAGAGGAGAGGAGGGGGGTTCTTATTGGGCTCGTCCTAGGGTCTTTTAATGGCCCTAGGACTCTGATTCCTGATCGAAATCGGGGAAGGAGAAGACTCCGATCGGGAGTCTTCTTCTTTTTTTTTTTTTTTTTTGGGTGAGCTTTGTGGCTTTAGGCCCAGTGGGCCGGGTTATCACAGTTGATGTCCATCGCACAACTCTCCGGTGCATCATCCAAACTTCTGTTTCGTTCTCATTAATATAGATCTGGGTATATGCTTCCCTATTTTGTGTTAGTAATCTTCCTGATCAATAATTTTACCATTAGTTTTGCAGCTTTTCTCTAACTTTAGAACTTAAGGGAAGGAAAAAATTGGCAGAGCAGCTAAAGTATATTTTCATGAGTATCAAGAATGAGAATCATGTGAAGTCCCATATGTCCATGGAGATTCTGTCTTTGTTCCTTCTGACAGACTTATAGCGTCACTTATTCTTACCTCTCTCTATTGGTGTAATAGACAATGGCAGTAAGCTGCAACCTTATGAACTACACTTTGATCTCATTCCTTATCTACAGTTTGCTGATGGACTTCTAAGACATATTAATTTGTTTTCTGATACCTTCTAAGAAAACTCTCACTCTATGATCCATGATTTATTATGATCTAAAAGAAGGGGTTACATAAGATTCCAAGCCGCTAGCTAAGGACAGCTGACAATAAAAGAAGAACCATACAAGGTGACAGTCTACTGACAATGAATATTGGCATCTAGAACAGAGATCTAGTGTCTTAAACACACCAAGAATGCATTACAAAGGTGATCCTTGCTAGAAAAGGTGACATTACCAAATTTGGATATGGGGATCTGCCCAAAAAAAATAACAAATGAATGAAATGCATATTAAGACTTAAAAAGTTGAAGTTAAATTATTAAACCCTAGTTCCTACCACATCTGGACTTCATGATCAGATCGAGTCGCAATGGATCTTCATGTTCTTAAATTTAGTAAAAAAACGTCATTTTGGATCTACAAGCTTCTAGACTAACGAGTCAAATTGAAATGAACCTCTAGGTCCTTCAACTCGTTTTGTTCTCTCTTGTGATGTCTGATGTAACTCAATGCAAATGCATTATTCATTCACATACATTTGACTTGAGCATTGTAATATGATGGAATCAAAATTAATAGAAGACAACTTTTATATTATTTGAGTCTTCTTTTCAGCATGTATACAAGGTCATTTGATTGAAGTTAACCCGATAACAAGGATTGGCTAATGGCAAATTCTTGAGCTAGATAGAACCACATACCAACATGAATAAACATGCCCTCTTGTATAAAGTGAATTATATCATACAACAAAAATAGAAGCTCTGCGTGTGCTAAGCTCTCCGTTCACCACATGGATGCCCGTATTAGTAAGGTTATCAATACAGTTCTTTATTTTGTATAATAAGTAGAGTCCTTACCTAATACAGTTCTTCATTTTGGATCTTATTGATAAGATATTAGTACAGTTCTTTATTTTAGATAATACGCAGGGCTTTTATTTAATATGGTGATAGTCTATTATAAACATCTAAAATGACTGCAGTCATTCATTAGATTCCCTACTCTCGATGAGAACTAATCATATTTATCAAAAATTTTTTGCTCTTAATAAGTTTATAAAAGCATAATACCTTCCTTCTTGATGAATGAATTTCTTGTTTTTGATCATGAATATCTTATAACATATGACATATTGTTATAATAGTTGGTTTTAATGTCAATAGCAATCATTATTTTCATTTGCATCATTTTTCACTAAATTTTTTTTCAATGTTCAATTTTTTGCATCAATTTTCTAAAAAAATTGTATAGTTTGAGAAAAAAATATTTTTATCAAATGACATGTGATTAAAATGATCATTATTTATTATTATTACTTATTACTATTATAATATTACCATATAATTTTAAATGTTAATTTAATAAAATAATATACTTTGTAGCAAAAAAAGGGTATTATTTACATTTATAATAATAATAATATACTTTGTGTATTCGTTTTTAGACATTGCCAATGAAGTTATATGTTGGCACTCTATTTTAGCCCTGCCAAAGAGATAAGTATTGTGGTAGTTATGACTGTTGAGTTATATGTGTTTTATTTTGAATCGGATATATATTTATGTAAGTTTATGAATATTTGAAAGGATTTTGATTTACATCAATTAGCATGAAATATATTCTTATGTTTATTTATGGTATTTATTTTCGAACATCATATTTTATATCTAAAATATTTGGTTGAAATATTCATTACTTACTAGGCTATCAAGCTCATTACTCCTCTCTTATATTTTCATATTCAAATTCTTAATTATGGACATAGGTACTATTTTGGAAGTGAGGTAGAAGCGAGAGTCAATAATATCAATCGAGTTTAGACATAAACTTATTATTATTTGAGGTTTAATTGATGTAAAATCTTCTAAATATTATTGAAATTTTATGAAAGATTAAAATTAATTTTAGTTAGTTAAATTTTAGACTTAATTTATTATGAATTCAGCTGTGATGTATTGATATCCGTTTGAAATAACTTGCATGCTTGTAGGAAGAGTTCTTCATGAATATGCGGCAGTTACTGCGATCTTCAGCTCACGATCTCGAGTCGAGGGCATAACAACTACTATAATTGTTACCATGTAAATTTAAATGCTAATTTAATAAAATAATATACTTTGTAGCAAAAAAAAGGGTATTATTTACATTTATAACTGATATAAGAGGTAGATAGATCTATCGGGATTACTTATAAGTGAGTACTATATTATATTATCTGTTGTCTTAATGATAGGTGATTATAAGTGATAGATAATAAAAAATCTTGATAGCATCAATTAAAGTTAATCGATACTTAATTGTTTAATGTAAAACAAAAATTTGGCTATCGAAGACTTTTATTATTATATTTATTATATTTCTATATGTATTTTAAAGAAAGAAAGAAAAAAAATTGTATCCAGCGCATCATGCAGATTATACCCCTTACAGATTCTGATAAAATATGGGTTAAATTTGTGATTTGACAACCAATTTTGCCTAAAATTTCTTCTTTGTCATAGAAAGAGGGAGAATACAATAAGTTAACAATTTTCAGTTCTAAAAATCTGCAAAAATAAGCTAATAATGATCAAAAATTTTAATGTCGATGATTTATTTAGCCTTCTCCCATAAAATATTGGCATGATTTTCGATGTTTTTGTTCTTCTGCTTTCACTTTTCGATGTTTTTGTTCTTCTGCTTTCACTTTTCCAATGATAGAGATGCAAAAGATGGTTACTCTTTCAAATCTTTCCCCTTGCTAATCAGCAACTACAAGAGAAATGTACTTTCCAATGCAATGAATGTGGCCAAATATGCAGATGTGGTCTTCAAACCACACTACTTACTGATATGTTATATTGTATATGGACAGAAAAGGTGATCAACTCAGCAACCCACGACTACATATGCAGCATGTGTAGCATTGTCCAGCTGCATATACAACATGCTTAGCATTGTGGGGCCATATATGCAGCCCTTTATATTGAAGTGGGGCAAGTACATGAATTAATAATATTAATATGTTACTTATTTTACAACTATTGCTATCACTTATAAACTAATATTGTTAGTTGTCGTCATCATCTCAAAATTGCTGCTGTTTATCCAAAAAATATTACTATAGTTATTGTTGTTTTTTATTGTATTTAGTATACTTATTTATTCTAAATAGTTTAAAATACTAACTACTTATGCACTTTGCAGTCCCTTTAACTGGTCACATGCTTCAACCGCCTTTTAAAGCAGTGTGTGAAATATCTTTTCAGTCCTCAATTCCTTCATTTTTTTCGTCATAAGATGTAGCTCTTAACGGACCTTCTCACTTATACCACTTTCTGCTCCCATGTATTTGCTAATCTGTATACACCCTCATCTTCCCTAGAGCTCAAGATATCTGCATACATCACTATATGTTACAAGTTTAACCTCACTAACTCACCATTTTCACTTCCAAGTTTTCATTCAACTACACTAAAACAAACAAAAATTAAGTAATAAACAAGAATTGCATGTAGCCAAGGTAAAGCTAGTATGTCAAATTATTAATAAAGGGAAAAGAATGATACCTCTTGATCCATACAACATTGCAAGTTCTGGAAAACGGATATCATGACATATACCTATCCCAATACACCCAACATCTGCACCAATCTTCCATATCAGTTATTTGAAATATATTGGATTCTTGAAGAAGAAACAAAATATATAGTTATCGCATCCTTAAATCTATGGTTATAAGAGAAACTCTAGAAGAAATAACGAACAACAATCTGATGGAACATGAGATATATTATGATTTAATTTGGATAATTTTAATATTGAAACATTAGAGCTTTGGATTATAATTTTTTAGAATAATGAACAACAATCTGATGGAAAATTAGCACTCAAGTGTCAAGCTTTTATTCTAATCATCTGTCAATTCCTCGACCTAAACCAAAAAAAGGTTGGATGCCAGATTTATTACTCCAAATGTTATTCCACTAAGATATCTCGATAATGTATCTTAATTTCAGAAGACCAATTTTGTTTCCACTGAAAGAAATTCACATTAAGAATCATCTATATGCTGATTTTTTTTTTTTTGAGATGTTATATGCTGACATATTCAAAAGTATAACTTGATCTGATTTGGACGTGGTCTCAAATTATTCAGGAGTTCATTGATTATCAATAAAGCATTAGATGGTTAGCAGTAAGGGCCATATGTTATTGTCCAATTCATCGCTACCGTTTCTCAAACAAGACATAGAACGCGAGTAGCCAATCTTAAGTTTGTCTAGCTTAGTAATCAAACGTACAACGTTCATGACTAGCATTTTATTTGCAGTACTTGGTGCAAAGTCAAAGAAATTGGTGCAACATAATTGAATAATGTAACAGCACTCAGCTTTGAGAAGTACCTGTGTCCACAATGGTAGGTTCCTCTCCAGCTGTAAGAAAATCAGATTCCCTGAAGGCAACCTCTCCAGGGACCTCAAAATCAAACAGATGCAGCTGTATATCATCACAAAATTACTTAAACACTAGCTTTTTCTTGATCCATCAATTATTACTGAAAAACATAGTGTACTTGGAACTGTACGTTTTTCCATAATTACATGAATCACACAAAAGCAACAAATTAAGAATCCTTACTTTTCTATGCTTGGCCTTTAACTTCCCATCTGGTCCAAAAACACAACATGTGTTCAATAATTGACCTGCAGACAGTTCAGGCATTGATCCACCTACCATCGTGATTCCATTACAAAGAGCAACTTCTGATAGCATTGAGATTGATGGGCGTGAAGCTTCAGCATCTATATCCTCCACATATTTTGACAAGTTCTTCAGTGATAAAGGACAATTCCATATTTCCTATTATAAATGTTAGGAAAAAAAAAAAGAATAACTCCCCCATGATTTTTCAGTTAAGCATAAGCAAAGATTAGGACTTGTGAATAAAATTGACTAAAAACAAGCAAAATTTCAATGGTCATACTCTTTTACCTAGATCTGCTTCCATGGTTTTACTGTTAAATTTAAGAGGCAGATACCCATTGCGTGGGACCAAATTATTACAAATTACACTTAAAGCTACAAATCTTCGATAGAAACTGTCAACCCTGATTGCATCATCAGAGGTACCAAATCAAATTAAACCATAATACAAGCAACCATCATTCTATAGGCATCAAAATAACATATTAAATTAAGAAAAGGAATGGTCAACAAACAGATTTGCAGTCGCAACAACAAACTCTTCCAGTTCACGGATATCCTTCAATACAAGCTACAGGTTGAGATGGCTCTAGCAGACCAACCTATAAATCAAGGTGCAACGCCAACTTATAATCATTCATGGCCATACCTTATGCTATTTTTGATGCACTTATAACAGCTATAAGAAACTAATACCCAGTTATTATGAGTCCATAAAAGGAAATAAAGTGAAAAGACAGAGATAACTCTCATTCCATTTGCATTTGGCTATAACTGGATTTTCTGGCTCCAATCGAAGTCAAGTCCTCTAAAGTGGAAACCATCTTCAAACCCCTAAGAAATCCCATTCTGATATTCTCTTGTCTGTATTTTCTCCTAACCTTTCAACATGAGTGGCCAAACCATCTGAAATAGTTTTCGCCTGCAAACTTCAATGATTCTACTACTAAAATTCCCTATTCAGCTTGATGTTGTCTATGATCTTTTTGATTTTAACAAATATCCATTCAAGTTTCTTTTTGCACCATGCTCCTTGTAGAGTTGTCCACCCTGTCAAATCTCCTAATGACAGCGCACAAAATCCATCCAGCCTAAATGAAATTCAATGATTACATGACATCTAAAGGTGTATTTCTGCTTAATCTACCCAACTTCAATCCTACTTTTGACATTGTTGCATCTCTCTATTTCTTTGTATGAAAGATGCTAGCAAGAAAGAAGATTCTTTTTTTAATGTAAATGCCAAACCAAAACAGGCCTGTGAAGTTGTTCATTATCTTTTAGATGTGTTCTGAAACATATACATCATGGAGCATCTAACTGGCCTGGCACAGGAAACCTAAAATCTGCAGTTTCCAAATTGGACCACTCATCTCATATCAAACTAGACCACCCAACATCATTACAAATAGCATTGGTTAATGGAGCTGCATTTTAATTAAGAGTACAAAATACATGATAAATAAGAATCGAGTTTCAAAAGAACCTATGGGGAGATTGGTGGGCACAATAACATAAGCAGTCCGTACACCATTTTTCTTTTTAAAAAATCATCTTGATAATTAATCATCCTTGCATATAGAAAAACTAATTTTAAAAAAATCTTGTTATTTTGTCTCAGCCTTAATTGTCTATGCTCTCTCATAACTTCATAATACAGCACATAACTTTGTTACTGCATTGGTTCATGCATTTTTTCCTCCCCATTATAAATGTATATCATGTGTTCTCATCTATTCATCCAGCATTTCTCTGCTCTTGAAGATTGATGCAGCCCCTTAGAAGATAAGATAACTACAAGATTTAAGCCAACAAGAATTTCGATTCAGATCTCAACTTAGGTCTGAATCCTAACATTTTCAAAGTTATTTCTTTCACATGATGGTATAAACAGCCTCTGATTGACTTTTGATCTATTTATCAGCAAGATTTCTGTTGTTTGGTAGCAACTAGCCGCGCTGTAAGACGGAAGAGGGGAGATAGGCAAAGCAGAGCAAGCTAAAGAAGAATACATAAAAGTAGATAAAGAGAGACTACTTTAAGGCCGATCAGGGCTCGTAGTCAACAACACATATACCCAATTACTGTTCTTGATGCCAACTGGCTTTCGACACCCCCAACCCCAACCCCAACCCCACACCCCAAAAAAAAACTAAAAAAAAAAAAAAAAGGTTTCCGCACCACTACTTTTTGCTTTTATCAGTGACTTTGGTCCTTACAATATCCGTTGTCAAGCACCAAATAATTTTCTTTCAAAAAAAAAAAATGAGAATCAAAATGCTAACGTGTCTCAATTAATTAACAAGAAAGTATGTATATTTGCAATTACTACTACTAAATTGAAGGGTGTTCATAGAATATCATATTAAGATTCCCATCGAGCATCACCTGTAATATCTGATCCATAGGCCTTAAGTCCAGCCAGAACCAAAAAAAAAAAAGGGGGAAATCGGGAAGAAGACTTCCGATAGGAGTTCTTCTCCGACGAGACCGTTCAGATTAGGATCCTAGGACCATCGGAGATCCTAGGGCACTTATAAATTGGCCTTCCCCCTCTTAAGATCCTCCACCGGCCTTCCTCCCTCTCCTTCTCTAGATTTTTTCGATTGAGCCGGCCTCCTTTTATCGTGCTTGCCTCGATTTCTCATCGGAGAGGTCACTGAAATCGAGATAAGCACGATTCCTCTTCCTCTCATCTCTCCCTTCTTTCCGTATCTGTGAGCACGATTGCCGTGACTGGTGTCATCGGATTTTGTCGGGAAGAAGTCCCTGTTTCGCCCCTCTCTTTTCCTTGGTTTTCTGCGTCGAGGTCACCACCGACCACCGACTTTGGTCCCTCCGAGCCTCGGGTGGGTCGCCCTCTTGCCGCCGGCCACCATCGTGTCAGCTACGCCTTGATCGATCGTCAAAAGAGGGGGACGTTCGGTCCCTGTTTTGCCAAAGAAGGCCATGGAAGAAAAAGAAAAGAAAAAGAAAAGAAAAGAAAAAAAAGAAAAAAAAAGAAAAAAAAAGAAAGACTCTCTCTATCTCTCTCGTGAAGAAAAAAAATAATAATAATAATAAGAAAAAAAAGAAAAAAATAAATAAATAAATAATATAAATAAAAAAATAAAATATGAGAGAAATTTCTCTCTCTTCTCTCTCTTTGATCTAAACCATTACTTTTCTCTCTAGAATTGATTTTCTCTCTTTTTCTTCTCTAAAATTTTCTCTTTTTTTCTCTCTAAGAAGACCTATGGATCTCGTAGGAGGTCATCTTTTCCACCCTATGGATCTATGACCTCGAATGATTTAGAGTCCAGGGGGATTTATTGGACTGATCATTAAGTCAGTCATCTTCTTTTATTATGGAATGAAATTTAATCATGATTTAATATTTTTAATAGGGTTATCTGATTCATTTAAAGAAGATTAAAAGTCTAGACGATCGATGTAAGTGATCTCATGCTCCTTATTTATTTTTAAATAATCATATTTTTCATGTAAAGAATTGTTGTTAGGAAATCATATTTTTCATAAAATAAAGATCAGCATATATGATATGAAAAAGCATGTTTTATTATGAGCATTGATTCTATAATGTGTTTTATGAAAATAGCATGATTATAAACATAAATTTTATTATTTTTCATCTATTATATGTGTATTTTAAAAAAAATATAATGATTTTAAAGGCTCTCAGATGGCTATGAACGATTTTTTCGAGAAATCGATATTCCAAGTTAGCATCCACACGAAACATGGCCTTACCGGGGTATAAAGTTGGCACATGAATCAAAAACTCTGTCATTAAGAAACATGGCCCTGTCAGGGTATAATAGTGACCTTAGCAGAACATCTGTGAGCAATATTTTGAAACATGACATGAATACATAAAAAATGATTTATGATTCATGATTGTAAATATACATGATTTATGCATGCATGATGAGCTTATAACTTTTTTATTATATACTCTATGAAATATTTATTTTTATAATATCTTTACTTGCTAAATATTACATTATCATAGAAAATGCTTGATTCGTAAGGAAGCCAGGTCCTACTTACTGGGCTAGTGTAGTTCATATTTTTTTTTTTTTTATGTACAGAGAAATAAGGATAGGACCGGTGAAAAAAATCAGGCTTAGGATCGGCGAACAAGCTTGAAATTTTGTTTTAGAATTCAGTTTATGTTTATGGATTGTAGTTGTTATGAATTTTAGGCTAGGGTTATTATTATCCTTGGATTTAGATGCTCTGAACCAGTTGGTTTAATTAAATATTTGAATTGAACTTTATTATTACTTTTATTTATGATGCACCTGTTATTATATGTAAGAAGATAATATTGGCTTCTATTATCGTTGGGCCCCATTTCTCGGTAGTATGACGTGTTATGTCTCAGATTTGGGATGTGAATTTTATGGTATCATAGCTATAGGTTTAATCATGGATAGAACTTAAAACCTAGCAGTGGGTAGTTAGGTCACGTATAGTTAGATTCTGATTTAATAAAGAAGATAAAATTTTATTAACTATGCTTTGCCTTGTTATAAAATTTCTTTAATACTAAATTTGACTAGAAAACGATGAGCGACAGGGAGGATGAGACCTTGGCCAATATGGGTGCTAGGACAATAGGAGCAAGATTGACGTCGCGAGGAGCTGCCAATCACCAGTTGAGCGGCTCCTGATGCACCGGCCACTCAGGCGACATTGCTGGTGTATGTCAATGGTGGCCCAGCTTATTCAGCAGCAGCAACAGCAGGCACAACTGTTCCTCGACCTACATCATCTATGGAGTCATACTATGAGAGATTCAGAAACTCAACCCACCTCTTTTTGAGGGTGGACCTAATCTATGGCTGAGAGATATGGATTCAAAGATGGAGAAGATGTTTGATGCCTGCAGTACCTGAGAATGTGAAGGTCAGATTAGCCGTGCCGATGTTAAAAGGAATGCTGAGTTTTGGTAGACTGCAATAAAAGCTGCCTATGGGAATAATAACGATCAGCTCACCAGGAAGAGTTCAAAGAGATATTTTATATCAGTACTTTCTAGAACAATGAGATTGGTAAAAGAGAATGAGTTTCTGGTCTTAAAGCAAAAGGATGATATGACAGTTTGGAATATCAACAAATTTAATGAGCTAGGCGCTTCTGCCCCCAGCTTATGGAGTTTGAAAGGAGCAAAGCTAACAGATTTGAACAAGATCTAAAATATGAATTCGATCTCATCTGTCTTCTCATATTTTCAATGACTACAAGGACGTGCTGGAATGAGCTTGAAGATAGAGTCTAATTGAAAAGATCAGATCTGGAAAGAAGAGATAGGAAGAGACCGAGATCAGAGGAAATCTAAAGATCAGCAGAAAAAATTTTAAAAATAATAACTCTGATAAGAAAAAGAATCTACATCTTGCTCATACTATGGAAAAATCATAATGGACCTTATTCAAAAGATAGGAGCATGTTCTTATGTGGCGAGAAACGACATATGGCTCGTGATTGCTCAAACAAAAAAAAGATGACTCCAGACCTACCAGACCAGCTGACCAAAAAAAAAAGAGAATGCACGAGTGTTGCTTTAACTCAACAGGAGGCCAACGCAAGTGATCAAGTGGTGTCAGGTACTATCCCAATCAATTCTATATGTGCTCGTGTGCTATTTGATTCTGATTCTTCTCACTCTTTTATATCTCTCAAATTTGCTATTTCTTTGAATTGTGTGCTGAAGAATTGAATGAGCCATTATATGTTAGCAACCTCTTAAGAACATTCTATTGCTAATATTATTTTTAAGAATTGCATATCCAAATAAAAGAAAAAAAATTAACAGCATATTTGATTCAGTTAAATATGCATGATTTTGACATTATTCTTGGGATGAACTGGTTATCTTCGTACCATGCTCATATTGATTATTTTGGAAAAAGAGTGATATTTCAAATTTCGGGTAAACTGCAGTTCTTCTTTCAAGGCGAAGTTCATAATACGGAACCCAAACAATCTTTGAGTATTATCTCAATCATGAATGCAAGAAAAGCTTTGAGGAAAGAATGCAAAGCATGTTTGGCCCATGTAGTGGATGTCGAGAAGGAAAAGATAAAGTTGGACGATATTCCAATTGTCAAAAAATTTTTTGATATTTTTTCAGATGAACTATCTGGGCTGCCTCTAGATCATGAGGTTGAATTTAAAATTGATATCACACCAGAGACCAGACCTATATCAAAACTCCTTATCGGATGGCTCCATAGAATTGCGAGAATTAAAGGATCAACTACAAGAACTCTTGGATAAAAAGTTTGTCTGGCCAAGTACATCACCCTGGGGAGCTCCTGTGTTATTTATGAAAAAAAAGATGGGAGCATGCATTTATGCATTGACTATCGGGAGTTGAATAAGGTAACCAAGAAGAATAAATATCCTCTTCTCGAATAGATGACTTATTTGATTAACTTCAAGGTGCACAAGTTTTCTCCAAAATTGATTTACGATCATGCTATTATCAACTAAGAATTAGAGATGAAGATATGTCTAAAACTGCATTTAGAACTAGTATGGCCATTATGAATTTTTAGTAATGCCTTTTGAACTAACCAATGCACCGGCTGCTTTTATGGATATGATGAATAGGATTTTCAAGCCGTATCTAGATCAATTCGTTGTTATTTTTATTGATGATATCTCAGTTTATTTTAAAAGTATAAAGAACATAAGAGATATTTGAGGATTGTGTTACAGACCTTGAGAGAAGAGAAGCTATTCGCCAAGCTTAGTAAGTGTGAGTTCTGGTTGGACAGTATTGTCTTCCTCGACCATATAATATCTAAGAAAAAATCTCAGTCGATCCAAAGAAGATAGAAGCCATGGTGAATTGGCTTCATCGACTAATGTGACGAAAGTTAGAAGCTTCTTAGGCTTGGCTGGTTATTATAGAAGATTCGTCAAGGATTTTCTCAAATTGCAATTCTTTAACTCGTTGATCCAGAAACAAATAAAATTTGAGTGAAGCAGTGAATGTGAACAGAGTTTTCAAGATTTAAAGCAACGATTGATATCTGCCCCAGTTCTTACTTTACTTCTAGTAATGGAGGATTTGTCATTTATAGTGATACTTCCAAGAAGGGGTTAAGCTGTGTATTGATGCAGAACGATAAGATGATAGCTTATGCTTCTCACAACTAAAATCCTATAGAAGAATTATCCGACACACGATTTGGAGTTAGCAACTATTATTTTTGCCTTAAAGATTTGGCGACATTATTTATATGGAGAATCATGTGAAATCTTTACTGATCATAAGAGCTTAAAATACTTATTTCTCAAAAAGAGCTGAATATGAGGCAAAGAAGGTGCTTGAACTATTAAAAGATTATGATCTAAATATTAAATATCATCTGAAAAAGTCAATGTGGTGGTAGATGCACTTAGTAGGAAGTCTACAGCAAATGTGATGGCTCTGCTTTCTGCTCAGCAACAAATTCTGAGGGATCTTGAAGATTTACAAATTGAGGTGATTTGTACCGATTTAGAATGTGTTAGCCAATTTAATGGTACAACCAGCATTGATCAAACAATAAAAGTGATCCAACAGAATGATATTCGTTTATATCAGTTTAAAAAGGATATGGAGAAAGAGTTACGACCTGAGCTTAGGCTGCATACAGATGGTACTCTATATTTTGGGAATAGATTATGTATATCTGAAGATCCTGAACTAAAGAAAGAATTTTGGAGGAAGCCCATAAATCTCGTTTCTCCGTTCATCCTGGTAGTACAAAGATGTATAGAGATTTAAAATAATATTTCTGATGGAATGAAATGAAGCAGAAGATAGCTCTGTTTGTATCTCAATGCTTGTATCCAGCAATGAAATCGAACATCAAAGACCTGCTGGTTTGCTAAAACATTAGAGATACCAGAATAGAAATGGGAGCATATCACGATGGATTTCGTTGCAGGACTTCTAAGGACAGCAAGAAAAAATGATGCAGTGTGGGTGATTGTTGATCGGCTTTCTAAATCAGCTCACTTTCTACCTTTCAAGTTGGTACTCTACTTGATAAATTAGCCTGGATGTATATTGATGGAATAATACGTTGCATAGTATTCCAGTAAGCATTGTGTCTGATCGAGATCCATAATTCGTATCTAGATTTTGAAAAAGTTTTCAAGATGCTATGGGGACTGAATTGAGGCTTAATACTGCTTTCCATCCCCGGACCGATGGCCAATCTGAAAGGATAATTAAACTCTTGAGGATATGTTAAGAGCTTGTACTTTCGATTTTGGAGGACATTGGGATAATCACGTGACACTAATAGAATTTGCATATAACAACATTTTCATTCTAGTATCAAGATGGCACCCTATGAAGTCCTATATGGAAAAAGTGTAAATCTCTTTTATTGGGATGATGTGGGTGAAAAAAATTATTAGATCTCGAGTTAGTTCAAGATGCTAGAAGAAAATTATCTTATCAAGAGAAGACTCAAGGCAGCACAGGATAGACAGAAGAGTTGGACAGATAAAAAAAAAAGAGAATTGAAATTTCATGTCAGCGAACATGTTTTCTAAAAGTACCACCTACAAAGGGTGTCATGAGGTTTGGGAGACATGTCAAGCTGAGTCCGCGATATATTGGACCTTTTGAAATTTTGAGCCGAGTAAGAGATGTTGCCTACGAACTAGCTTTACCACCAGATTTATCCAAAGTGCACAATGTCTTTCATGTTTCACTACTGAGAAAGTTTATATCTGATCCGAATAATGTGGTAAAGTATCAACCATTACAAGTTCAAAGACTTAACCTATGAAGAGTTTTTCCTCCAATTATTGATCGAAAAGAGCAAGTTCTAAGGGTGCATCATTCCATATGTGAAGATTCACTGAATAATCATGAAGAAAAGAGGCTACTTGGGAGCTTGAAGATGATATAAAGTCAAGATATCCTCACTTATTTGAAAATAAAGGTACGTTAAGTTTCGAGATAAATTTCTTTTAAAGGGGTAGAATTAATATCCGGTCCATGGACCTTAAGCCCAGCCAGAAGCCCAACGAAAAAAAAAGGA